>NW_021143800.1:0-21039 GCF_004193775.1 Glycine soja | reverse complement strand
GCAGAATATGTTCAAGAAAGAGGGCGAAACCTTTAAAGAATATGCGCAGCGATGGAGGGATTTGGCGGCACAAGTAGCTCCTCCCATGGTTGAGAGAGAGATGATCACCATGATGGTAGACACTCTGCCAGTGTTCTACTATGAGAAGCTAGTGGGTTACATGCCGTCCAGCTTTGCGGATCTAGGTGTTTGCCGGGGAAAGAATCGAGGTTGGATTGAAAAGAGGAAAGTTTGATTACGTTCCTCCACAAACGCGAATGCCAAAAGAATCGGGGCAACAGGGCAAAAAGGAAGGAAGGAGATGCCCATGCCGTCTCTTCAACACCCGCGTGGGTCAAACCCCAGCAAACACCTCATGGTACCCATCAGTACGCGCAACATCACCCCAAGCTTCTCGGCTCATGCTGGGAACGCCTCTAGTTCAACACCCGTGCAGCCTAAGGCACCCACCCAGAGGGAAGCTACCCAAGTTCCGACTCCGAACACGACTCGACCCGGCCGGTAATTCCAACACGACAAGGAACTTCCCTCCGAGGCCATTTTCCGGAATTCACCCCGCTCCCAATGACGTACGAAGATCTTCTACCATCCCTCATCGCCAATCATTTGGCCGTGGTAACTCCCGGAAGGGTCCTCGAACCCCCTTTCCCGAAGTGGTATGACCCTAACGCAACTTGCAAGTACCATGGGGTGTCCCGGGGCATTCCGTCAAAAAATGCTTGGCCCTTAAATACAAGGTCCAACATTTAATGGATGCCGGATGGCTGACTTTCCAAGAGGATCGGCCCAATGTGAGAACCAACCCGCTCGCCAATCATGGAGGGGGAGCGGTTAATGCAGTTGAGTCCGATAGGCCGCACAGGTCTAAACCTTTAAGGGATGTGGCAACCCCTAGGAGGTTTATCTTTGAGGCCCTACAAAAGGAGGTGTGATTCCCCATAGTGGGTGTAAGGAGGATTCCTGTCTGCTACACTCCGGCGAGATGCATGACATGGAGACGTGTTTGGAAGTAGAGGAATTATTACAGCGGATGATAGATCAAGGTCGACTGGAAGTCGGCATTGAAGGAAAAGAAGAGCAGCATATATGCATGCAATCTACGGAGGGGAGCGGTGTTGTGAAGCCCAAACCCTTGGTGATATACTTCACTAAAAGCGCAGCTTTCGCAAAAGCCCGGACACCCCTTAATAGCCAAACCTGTTCCTTTCCCGTACCAAAATAGTCACGCCGGTCCCGTGGAGATATACACCTCCGGGGAAGAAGGAAGAAGAAGCCACTGACGTCAGCTCGCTGTCAGCTAAAGTAACAAATATCACGGGACTGAGTGGTGTGACCCGTAGTGGTCGTGTGTTCGCACCTCCGGACCTACCAGTCCAACCCGCCGACGTCAAGGGAAAAGGAAAAGTGGTGGAGGAACAAGATGGCGAAGCACCCACGCTTCGAATAAAGATATTCCAGCAAAGGGTCCCCCGGAGAAAAAGGATGGTAGAAAGGAGGTGTCGCTAGAGGAAGCCAGCGAGTTCCTTCGGATAATTCAGCAGAGCGAATTCAAGGTTATCGAACAGCTCAACAAAACCCCGGCTAGGGTCTCGCTGTTGGAGTTACTTATGAGCTCCGAGCCTCATCGGGCTCTGCTAGTAAAAGTGCTGAACGAGGCTCACGTGGCCCAAGATATCTCGGTAGAAGGTTTCGGAGGGCTGGTCAACAATATCACTGCCAACAACTATCTTGCCTTCGCCGAAGAAGAAATCCCCGCCGAGGGTAGAGGGCATAATAAGGCTTTACACGTATCAGTCAAGTGTATGGACCATATCGTAGCCAAGGTACTCATCGATAATGGTTCCAGTTTAAACGTGATGCCTAAGAGCACTTTGGAGAAGTTACCATTCAATGCTTCCCACTTAAAACCAAGTTCCATGGTGGTTCGGGCCTTCGACGACACTCGCCGAGAGGTTAGGGGAGAGATCGATCTCCCAGTACAAATAGGCCCTCACACCTGTCAAGTCACCTTCCAAATAATGGATATTAACCCCCCCTACAGCTTCCTGTTGCGGCGCCCGTGGATTCACTCAGTGGGAGTTGTGCCTTCTACACTCCACCAAAAGCTGAAATTCGTAGTGGAGGGGCACTTGGTCATCGTGTCAGGCGAGGAAGATATCTTGGTAAGCTGCCCATCCTCCATGCCTTATGTGGAAGCCGCAGAAGAATCGTTAGAAACTGCTTTCCAGTCTTTTGAGGTGGTCAGCATCTCCTCCGTGGACTCCCTCTTTGGGCAGCCTTGTCTGTCCGATGCAGCGGTAATGATGGCCCGAGTTATGTTGGGGAACGGTTATGAACCCGGGATGGGTTTAGGCAAAAAACAACGGCGGCATAACTAGCCTGATAAATACCCAAGGAAATCGTGGGAAGTATGGTTTAGGCTATAAGCTCACTCAGGCGGACATGAAAAGAAGCATCGCGGGAAGGAAGAACAGTGGTCAAAGCTCGCGTTGGAGACAAGAAAGTGAAGGAACCCGCCCTGCCACATAAGTAGAAGCTTTATAAGCGCGGGTCTGGGAGACAAAGGTCAAGCGTTCGCGATATGCGAGGATGATATTCCGAGTACTTTGGATTTGGTACGACCATGCCCTCCTGATTTCCAGCTGGGAAATTGGCGAGTGGAGGAACGCCCCGGCATTTACGCAACGAGCATAATGTAAACCTTTACGGTTTTAAAAGCTCTATAGTTGGGCCTAGGCTTTAGAGTTTTTCCTTTTGTTAAGGCTTTGTGTCTTTTGTTTTTGAATTTATAATACAAGGATCTTTCTTCATCTGTTCCTGGTCTCTACCCATTCTCATTCATTTGCATGTTTACTTCTTTTTCTGAAACGGCAGATCCGGTGACGAGTCCCCCGAAGGTACTTATACCTGGGACCCGCCTATCGACTTCGAGCGAGAAATGAATCAAACGGAAGATGAAGGAGATGAGGATGTGGGACTTCCCCCAGAACTAGAAAGAATGGTCGCCCATGAGGACCAAGAAACGGGGCCTCATCAAGAAGAAACAGAGCTAGTAGACTTAGGAATTGGCAGTGGAAAGAGGGAAGTAAAGATAGGTATAGGTATTACCGCACCTATCCGTGAAGAATTAATAATCCTGCTAAAAGACTACCAAGACATCTTTGCTTGGTCATACCAAGATATGCCCGGTTTGAGTTCTGACATTGTACAGCACCGATTACCTCTAAATCCCGAGTGTTCCCCGGTAAAACAGAAACTGAGAAGGATGAAGCCCGAAACATCCTTGAAGATAAAAGAAGAAGTGAAGAAGCAATTTGACGCTGGATTTCTGGCCGTCGCTCGGTATCCAGAATGGGTTGCCAACATCGTACCAGTTCCTAAAAAAGATGGGAAAGTACGAATGTGTGTAGATTATCGGGACCTGAATCGGGCCAGTCCCAAGGACAATTTTCCTTTACCACACATCGATATCCTCGTAGATAACACGGCCAATTTCGCTTTATTTTCCTTCATGGACGGTTTCTCTGGTTACAATCAGATAAAGATGGCGCCCGAGGATATGGAAAAGACTACTTTCGTCACCCTGTGGGGAACGTTCTGTTACAAGGTGATGTCCTTTGGACTCAAGAATGCCGGGGCAACTTATCAACGGGCCATGGTAGCTTTGTTCCATGATATGATGCATCAAGAGATCGAGGTCTACGTGGACGACATAATTGCTAAATCTAAATCCGAGGAAGAACACCTTGTCAACCTGCGGAAATTGTTCGAAAGGCTTAAGAAATATCAATTAAGGTTGAACCCCGCTAAGTGTACCTTCGGGGTCAAATCAGGGAAATTGCTTGGTTTCATTGTAAGCCAGAAAGGGATAGAGGTAGATCCCGAAAAAGTGAAGGCTATCCTTGAGATGCCAGAACCCCGTACAGAGAGGCAAGTCCGAGGTTTCCTGGGGCGCTTGAATTATATTGCCAGATTCATATCGCAGCTCACCGCCATTTGTGAGCCGTTGTTTAAACTCTTGCGCAAAAACCAAACTGATCGGTGGAATGAGGATTGCCAAGAGGATTTTGGAAGGATCAAAAAGTGCCTAATGAATCCTCCCGTGCTTATGCCACCAGTACCGGGAAGGCCTCTCATTTTGTACATGACAATCTTGGACGAGTCAATGGGGTGTATGCTGGGGCAACATGACGAATCCGGGAAGAAAGAGCGCGCTGTTTACTACCTAAGTAAGAAGTTCACGACCTGTGAGATGAATTACTCCTTGCTCGAAAGAACGTGTTGTGCTTTAGTATGGGCATCCCATCGCCTAAGGCAGTACATGCTGAGCCATACTACCTGGTTGATATCCAAAATGGACCCCGTTAAGTACATCTTTGAAAAGCCAGCTCTCACAGGACGAATCGCCCGGTGGCAAGTCTTGCTATCTGAGTTTGATATAGTCTACGTCACCCAAAAGGCGATAAAAGGAAGCGCTTTGGCAGATTATTTGGCTCAACAGCCTCTTAACGACTACCAGCCCATGCATCCGGAGTTCCCGGATGAGGACATCATGGCCTTGTTTGAGGAAAAGTTGGACGAAGATCGGGACAAATGGACTGTATGGTTTGACGGAGCTCCAAACATTCTAGGTCATGGCGTTGGGGCAGTGTTGGTCTCTCCGGACAATCAATGTGTACCTTTCACAGCCAGGCTAGGATTCGACTACACCAACAACATGGCCGAATATGAAGCATGTGCCCTAGCTGTCCAGGCAGCAATTGACTCCAATGTCAAACTACTCAAGGTGTACGGCGACTCAGCGTTGGTAATCCATCAGCTGAGAGGGGAATGGGAAACTAGAGATCCCAAGCTGATACCCTACAAAGCCTATATCAAGGAATTGGCTAAGACTTTCGATGAGATCTCCTTCCATCATGTTCCCCGCGAGGAAAATCACATGGCGGACGCACTCGCTACGTTGGCGTCTATGTTCCAGCTAACACCGCACGGGGATCTACCCTACATTGAATTTTGGTGTCATGGCAAACCCGCACATTGTTGCCAAGTGGAAGAGGAACGGGACGGAAAGCCTTGGTATTTCGACATCAAGCGATATGTCGTAAGCAAAGAATACCCGCCAGAGATTGCCGACAACGATAAAAGGACATTGAGGAGGTTGGCAGCCGGTTTCTTCATGAGCGGAAGCATACTGTATAAAAGAAATCACGACATGACACTCCTGCGGTGTGTGGATGCCAAGGAGGCAAATCACATGATCGAAGAAGTCCATGAGGCCTCGTTTGGAACGCACGCCAACGGGCATGCTATGGCCAGGAAGATCATAAGAGCAGGTTATTACTGGCTTACCATGGAAAGTGATTGTTGTGTCCATGTGAGGAAGTGCCACAAATGTCAAGCATTCGCAGATAATGTCAATGCCCCACCACATCCTCTGAATGTCATGTCCGCCCCTTGGCCTTTCTCCATGTGGGGAATAGATGTCATCGGGGCCATTGAGCCCAAGGCCTCGAATGGTCATCGCTTCATCCTCGTAGCGATAGATTATTTCACCAAGTGGGTCGAGGCGGCTTCATATACCAATGTCACGAGGAATGTGGTGGTCAGGTTCATTAAAAAGAGATCATCTGCCGATATGGTTTGCCAAGGAAGATTATCACGGACAACGGCACCAACCTGAATAATAAGATGATGGCGGAAATGTGCGAGGAGTTTAAAATCCAGCATCACAATTCCACGCCCTACCGGCCAAAGATGAATGGAGCCGTGGAAGCGGCCAATAAGAATATCAAAAAGATTATCCAAAAGATGACCGTGTCATACAAGGATTGGCACGAGATGCTCCCATTCGCGTTACACGGTTACCGGACTTCAGTGCGAACGTCAACTGGGGCGACGCCGTTCTCATTGGTATATGGGATGGAGGTTGTGTTACCGTTTGAGGTAGAAGTCCCGTCATTAAGGATCTTGGCAGAATCCGGATTAAAGGAATCAGAGTGGGCTCAAACACGCTATGATCAGCTCAACCTCATTGAGGGTAAGTGCTTAACGGCCATGAGTCATGGGCGCTTATACCAGCAAAGAATGAAGAGTGCATTCGACAAGAAAGTACGCTTACGCAAGTTCCATGAGGGAGACCTTGTGCTAAAGAAAATGTCCCATGTTGTCAAGGACCATCGAGGGAAATGGGCCCCGAACTACGAAGGGCCTTTTGTTGTGAAGAGGGCTTTTTCCGGAGGAGCCCTGGTGCTGACCAACATGGATGGCGAAGAGCTACCTTCACCCATGAACTCTGATGTCGTCAAACAATATTATGCTTAGAAGCTGGGGCAATTAAGGATGTCGCTGCATGTTCTTTATCTTTATGCGTTTTCTGGTTTTCCCCCAGGGATTTCCTGCCTGTTGTATCTCTCGTTACAATCTTTCAAAGAAATGAACGTGGATTCGAGGTTTTTAGTCCTCACGTTAGTTTCACACCTTGCGTTAATCTGTGATCACCTGAGCCCTTCCGCTCAGTTCATGGGATCCCCCAAGCGCTTAATTAGAATTGAACCTGAACCAACTTTTCCTAAATTTACTGCGTTTGAAAACATTCATGCATACGCATACGCATACGCATGTATATTGTTGTGGTAAAACAGGGGCAGGATCACCTTGGGCTACCTTCTGAGGTAGAGACAAAACGTGAGCGGCAGAAACCAATCAAGGTAGGGTAATGAAGCGGTCAAGATTGGCCATACCTGGTTGTTTATTACTTGCAGGTACTTAAGGACGGATGCAAGTAGGGATGGGGTCACGACCGACCGATCGTTGCCCCTTCTCTGCGCGAGACAAGCAGAGAATGTCCCTGCGAGGCAGCCCCGTATCCTTTGTATTTTGCAGCTTTCTTTTACTATTTGTAAGAATAAGTAATCAACACCTAATTCTAACCTAAGTAAGTTCAAGTTAGGCAAGATGCTAATCCATGAGAAGGGAGGGGACATGATTAAGGTTCCCCTCAAAAAAAAAAAAATGTGCAGGTTAGCTCGCCTGGGCGAGCTGGGCTCGCCTGGGCGAGCCACCCCTGCACCAAATTATAAGAATGACGAAAGGGGGGGCGTTTTTACATTCAAAAACTTCTTTTCCCCCCTTTCAAAAGCCATACCCACGGGATTGACGAGTTTGCAGCCCTAGGGTCATCCTTTTTCGCATTTTTTGATTCCGTTTTGCGCTTTTGTTCATCACCAACAAGTAAGTGTTCCATCCCTAAGCTTTCTAGCTTTTCATTGGTGTATTTTGATCTCCTGTTGGTGCTCTAAATTGTGGGAGTGTGCTCAAATATATGGGGCAATTTTGGTTTGTTTTCTTGCTTGATTAGGTTGAATTAGGGGTTGGTATGGGATGGCCCTAGGCCTATAATGCATTTTGAAACAATGGGACATGCCACATTGTCCCCGTTCTCTTGTTATTGACGCCTAAACGCGCGCCCACCAAGTGTTCGGTGTAATGCCTCAATGGCATTAGCGCGTGACTTTTGTAAGGAAACAACCCGTGGGGCATTTTGGTTTGTACATATTTTCTATTTTTGGAATATGTATTCATTCCCGAAAAAGGCTAGAGTAATTGCCCCACATATATCCTAGGCCTAGAAACTAAAATTTTATGCAAAAAGAATACAAAAGGGGGTGCATATTGGGTAAAGTTACCCTTTTTGGCCAGCAATCAGCTATGGGCCACACTACAATATTTTCCCTACGCCTAGATGTTTAGGAATTTTGCTCGTCATGAATGTGTAGGTTTAGAATAGGTAGCAAGATACCTTTGGCAATTTACACTTTGGGTATGATAGCAAAATACTTGGATGTATGTATATATAATTTTTGGTAGTCAAAATGTCTCACAAAAAAAATATATATAAATATGTTGCATGTTATGTGAAGAAAACATATTACAAAAAAATATATACCTTCTAATTTGAATACAATTTTAGTCAGCAAAGGAAAATATGCTTGAATTTGCATGTGGCTTTAGGTAGCAAAAACTTGAAAAAAAAAAGCATGAAATGTAGCACCTTATTGTGTAGGTAGTCAAGATTCATCGTGAAGTTTGTATATGTATGGGTATTAGAAATACCAAGATGGGCGCATGTGCAATTTTTGGTACCCCAAAATGCTTTGAGTATGTATGTATGTAAATTCAGCCAAGGAGGCGTGTGTGATGTAAATAACAAATACACCTAGGAAGTACATGTAAATAATCTAGGTAATGAAGCTACCTTGATTGTATATGGGTGCATTTTTCTTAGTTGATAGGATGTCTTGTGCAAGTGAACGTTCGTAAGGAAATATGCGCATAAGCTTGCTCTAAATTTACATTGATGTTTGTATTTATGGGAGGAGGTTGTATGCCATTTTTGTTTTAAGAGTAGTGTCCCACTGGTAAAACTAACTTTCCAAATTTTTGCCTTCGCAGGAAATGGCCCCGAGGAAGCTTGCCTCAAAGAGGTCCAGGAAGGACAAGGCAGCCGAAGGAACTAGTTCCGCTCCGGAGTATGACAGTCACCGCTTTAGGAGCGCTGTACACCAGCAGCGCTTCGAGGCCATCAAGGGATGGTCGTTTCTCCGGGAGCGACGCGTCCAGCTCAGGGACGACGAGTATACTGATTTCCAGGAGGAAATAGGGCGCCGGCGGTGGGCATCACTGGTTACTCCCATGGCCAAGTTTGATCCAGAAATAGTCCTTGAGTTTTATGCCAATGCTTGGCCAACAGAGGAGGGCGTGCGTGACATGAGATCCTGGGTAAGGGGTCAGTGGATCCCGTTTGATGCCGACGCTATCGGCCAACTCCTAGGATATCCGTTGGTGTTGGAAGAGGGCCAGGAATGTGAGTATGGCCAGAGGAGGAACCGGTCTGATGGGTTCGATGAGGAGGCCATCGCCCAGCTGCTATGTATACCGGGGCAGGATTTTGCCCGGACTGCTGCAGGGAGGCGGGTGCGAATCATGCGCACCAACATGACCACCCTGACCCAGATATGGATGACGTTGCTCCTCAGCAACATCCTGCCCACCGATCATAATTCCGACCTTCCCATGCCGAAGTGTCAGCTGGTGTACGCCATCCTGACACGGATGAGCATCCATGTGGCTCAGTTGATCGCTGATGCCATCTATATTTTTGCAGGTATGGCGCCCACTAGGCACCCTTTGGACCCAGATAAGTCCAACAAGGCCCTGGGATTCCCCGCACTGATCACAGGACTCTGCCAATCGTTCGGGGTCCCCGTTGCACCTACCAAGGTGATTCGGCCGCCCATCACCCGGGCTTTTATTGAGAAGTACTGTACCCAGAGACAGGCTCAGGATGATGCTCCACAGGCCGCAGGCGCGCCCCCACCACCTCATCAGGCTGGCCAGGCTGGGGCATTTGACATGGAGCAGTATTTACGGCATTTGGTTCGCCAGCAGGCGGCCAACCACCGAGCACATGTACGGACCCATGATTGTCTGTACCAGATGAGCCTTAGCATGCAGAGCCAGGGCTTCGCTTCTTTTTCATGCCGTACTCCAGACCAATTCAGGGCAGAGGTTGCATGGCCCGGAGATTGGCCCGAGGCCCAAGCAGGAGAGGCACCCCCAGAAGCTCCCGGCGACGGAGAAGAGGCCCACGAGGATGAGGAGATGGCCGATTTGCTTGACTTCTTGGGAGGGAGTGGAGATACGTGACTGGGAGATCCCCAGATTCGTGTTTTCTTTCATATTTCTTTTGTCATTTTTATTCTATGTTATTGTTTTGACTTGAGAGACTAATGTTTGTTTTTGTTGTTTCGATTGTCATTTGTACAGCGCATACATTTTTGTTTAGATTGTTGCGTTAGTGTTTATATATCATTACTATTGATGATGTTTGAAATTCTGGAACCGTGTAGAGTTCTTCGTTTAGGAACATCGTCCAAAAAATATATGTGTAAAATAAACAAAAAAAAATCATGATAAAAATAAAAATAGAAAAGAAAAAAAATGAAATGAATGAAATGGAAAAGAGAACAAAAAGGAAAAGAAGAAAGAAAGTAAGGAAAAAGGTGGAAAAAGAGAAAATAAGTTGTCTAGCTAAAAACCGACATGCTTTTGAAAAGAGACGATTTCCAACTTTTCTTTGAAAAAAATTCATAACCGATTTTTGAAGAAAAAATGTGTGTACACCTGAAGGGTGAATGCTGTGAAAATTTCCCCGGACGCCCAAAATGGACTCGGATGAATGCACAAATTGATAAAAGAACATATTTTGGAAACATTGGGTTGATTTAAAATAGAGGAAATGAATCCTGAGCCCTAGCATCACATGACCATAAAAATTTGACACTTGAGTGTCCGGATAGGTGCATGCATGACCAGTTTTGCATAAAGTTTCCAAATCATCATTTTTGCATTTGTGTCATGGAAATAATGTGGGGCATCCCTTTTATCCTTGAGCCAAACCAAACCCCGACATGTATCATGTCTAGCCATTCTACAAACCTTGAGCCAAAATCCTGACTCATCATAATCCTTACCCTCGGAAGCAAAAAAGAAAAGAAAGGAAATTCCCAATCAAAGAGTGGGAGAAAGCAAAAAGAAAAGAAAGAAAATTCCCAATCAAAGAATAGGAGAAAGGAGAAAGAGAAAAGAAGGAAAGAAAGCTCCTGATCAAGGATCGAAAGAAAACAGAAGAAATGTGCAGAGAGGTCTTTTGACCGGACAATATCTGAACAAAACAGAATTGTCACCAAATGAACAAAAAAAAGAAGGAAAGGAAACCACGACCTAAAATGGTCTTCTCCCTTTGATTACCCACCAAAATCCCGTGCGCTAGCGACTTTTTTTCTCGCCCCGCACTAAACAAAAAAAAAACAAAAAAAAGAAAAAGCCAGAAAAATCAAAAGCCAAAAACACACAAAAGCCAAAAAAAAACCACCAAAAGAACCCATTCCCAAGGGAAGCCCTATTGATCCATGATCACGCATGTAATTTTTGATTTGATAGGAAATAATTTGCAAAGTCAAGTCATGACATATCTATGGTTCGGAATTAGGATGAAACACTTACCTGTGCAAGATTGATACATTTTGAGTGATTTTCTTCTATTTTTGTCGAACCCGGTGCAAGATTGAAACATAGCTCCAAACTCGAAGGTGGAGGACACATGAACAGTGCTAGACAATAACATTCATTGGGCTCCGAAAAAGGGAAAGAATGGAGGATTGCCTTGAGCGTCCACACTTAGGAAAACATGAAACATAGCTCCAAACTCGAAGGTGGAGGACACATGAACGGTGCTAGACAATAACATTCATGGGGCTCCGAAAAAGGGGAGAAATGAAGGATTGCCTTGAGGGTCCGCACTTAGGCAATCATGAAACATAACTCCAAACTCGAAGGTGGAGGTCACATGAACAGCGCTCGCACATAGGAAATCGTGAAACATAGCTCCAAACTCGAAGGTGGAGGACACATGAACAGTGCTCAGCAATAACATTCATAAGGCTCCGAAAAAGGGGGAGAATGGAGTATTGCCTTGAGGGTCCGCACTAAGGCAACCATGAAACATAGCTCAAAACTCGAAGGTGGAGGACACATGAACAGCGCTAGGCAATAACATTCATGGGGCTCCGAAAAAGGGGAAGAATGGAGGATTGCCTTCAGGGTCCGCACTTAGGCAATCATCAAACATAGCTCCAAACTCGAAGGTGGAGGACACATGAACAACGCTAGGCAATAACATTCATGGGTCTCCGAAAATGGGGGAGAATGGAGGATTGCCTTGAAGGTCCACACTTAGGCAATCGTGAAACATAGCTCCAAACTCGAAGGTGGAGGACACATGAACAGCGCTAGGCAATAACATTCATGGGGCTCCGAAAAAAAAAAAGGGAGAATGGAGGATTGTACTTGAGGGTCCGCACTTAGGCAATCATGAAACATAGCTCCAAAGTCGAAGGTGGAGGACACATGAACAGTGCTAGACAATAACAGTCATGGGGCTCCGAAAAAGGGGAAGAATGGAGGATTGCCTTCAGGGTCCGCACTTAGGCAATCATGAAACATAGCTCCAAACTCGAAGGTGGAGGACACATGAACAGCGCTAGGCAATAACATGAATGGGTCTCCGAAAAAGGGGGAGAATGGAGGATTGCCTTGATGGTCTGCACTTAGGCAATCATGAAACATAGCTCCAAACTCGAAGGTGGAGGACACATGAACAGCGCTAGGCAATAACATTCATGGGTCTCCGAAAAAGGGGGAGAATGGAGGATTGCCTTGAGGGTCCGCACTTAGGCTATCATGAAACATAGCTCCAAACTCGAAGGTGGAGGACACATGAACAGCGCTAGACAATAACATTCTTGGGGCTCCGAAAAAGGGGGAGAATGGAGGATTGCCTTGAGGGTCCGCACTTAGGCAATCATGAAACATAGCTCCAAACTCGAAGGTGGAGGACACATGAAGCGCACTAGGCAATAACATTCATGGGGCTCCAAAAAAGGGGGAGAATGGAGGATTGGCTTGAGGGTCCGCACTTAGGCAATCGTGAAACATAGTTCCAAACTCGAAGGTGGAGGACACATGAACAGCGCTTGGCAATAACATTCATGGGGCTCTGAAAAAGGTGGAGAATGGAGGATTGCCTTGAGGGTCCGCACTCTGGCAATCATGAAACATAACTCCAAACTCGAAGGTGGGTAATACATGAACAGTGCTAGACAATTACATTCATGGGTGTCATACCCTAATTTCGTCCGGGGACCTTTGCTTGATGTCATGCGACCTTTCTTTGGTCCTTGTGAGGTGCTTGGCATCCATCATTAGGCAATTTGTGAAATTCCAGGACATGCCGACAAACCAAAAAAATATTGATGCACAATCCGGAAGTTTTCGTGACACACCGGAAATCAAATGGAAGCATCGTTGCATGATTAAGTGAGGTTCCGTAACATTCCGTAAGTCAAAAAGGGGATGATTATGTAATCCGCAAGGTTCCGTAACATTACGGAAAGAAAACAAGTATCGTTACGAAATTCGTAAGTTTCCGTAACTTTACGAAAAAAGAATCACCAAAAAAATCAGAGGGGGGTGTACTTAGTAAAAATGGGGGTGCAAATAGCACCCAGGCCCACTTGGGCCCTCCAGAATATTCCTCCAGAAGGTTGTTGCTTCTGGAGGAAGTAACCTGGCTCGCCTGGGCGAGCTGGGCGGCAACCACCTCCCCTATTTTGCTATAAATAGGGGAGGAAGTGAAGAAGAAAGGGGTTCAGCCCCTTAGGCACTTCTCTCTCTTTCGAATTTGCTTGGAAAAATTATTTCCGTGAAGAAAATCTAAGCCGAGGCGCTTCCGAAACGTTTCCGTAACGTTTTCCGTGAGGAATTTCGCAAAAGTTTCAACCGTTCTTCGACGTTCTTCATCGTTCTTCGATCTTCAACGGGTAAGTACCTCGAACCAAGCTTTTCGATTCATTCTATACACCCATGGTGGTCCACATTGTGTTTCGTGCATTTTTATTCTCGTTTTGTTTACTTTTTATACCCCCTCTTGACGTGCTTAAGCCATTTTACTCAAGTCATTTCTCGCTTAACTTAAAAATAAAATAAATTTCCACCGAACGTTTGAATTGTATTATCCGTTAACTTCGGTTAAAATGAATTCCGACCGTTCGGTCGTGCCGTAACCACGTGGGAAATAAAAAAAAAGGTAAAAAATAATATAATAATCAAAAAACATCTTTTAGTAAAATAAAGCGGAAAATCAATCGGACGTTTTTCTCTTTGGGATTTCTCATTCTTAATCGAATTGATTAATAACTAAAGTGAAACTAAGGCTAAAATCAACTCGCCTAGTCAAGCTCGTCCACAAAAATAGGCTTTTGAAGTTTGTCATTTCAATTTCTCACTAAGTAAAATGGATCATTTTTAAGGTCCAACGCCTTAAAATGATCACCACTTAAGTAAAAAAGAATCACTTGATAAGAAAGAACTACGTAGGTCTGATTTCCTCATCACAAATTGAGGAATACGTAGGAGCAAAGGGAAACACCCTTGTCGACCACAAAAAAGAGAAAAATATAAAAAGGGTATAAAGGATATAAGGACATAAAAGGGAACGTAAAAATCAAAGTCATGTTTGCACATTCGATTAAACGCTGCCGTCCCTTGGGACGGACGTGTGGGGTGCTAATACCTTCCCCGTGCGTAAATACAACTCCCGAACCTTTCACTTAAAAGTTCGTAGATCGCGTCTTTTCCGGTTTTTCCGACGTTTTCCTCAAATAAACGTTGGTGGCGACTCTGCGCGTATTCCTTTCGTGGAACACGCATCCCGCGAGTCACGCGTCGCCCTCCCGCCGAAGGGTAGGTTGCGACAATGGGGCTCCGAAAAAGGGGGAGAATGGAGGATTGCCTTGATGGTCCGCACTTAGGCAATCATGAAACATAGCTCCAAACTCGAAGGTTGAGGACAGATGAACAGCGCTAGGCAATAACATTCAAGGGTCTCCGAAAAAAGGGGTAGAATGGAGGATTGCACTTGAGGGTCCGCACATAGGCAATCATGAAACATAGCTCCAAACTCAAAGGTGGAGGACACATGAACAGCACTAGGCAATAACATTCATGGGGCTCCGAAAAAAGGGGGAGAATGGAGGATTACACTTGAGGGTCCGCACTTTGGCAACCATGAATCATAGCTCCAAACTCGAAGGTGGAGGACACATGAACAGCGCTAGGCAATAACATTCATGGGGCTCCGAAAAAAGGGGGAGAATGGAGGATTGCCTTGAGGGTCCGCACTTAGGCAATCATGTAACATAGCTCCAAACTCGAAGGTGGAGGACACATGAACAGCGCTAGGCAATAACATTCATAGGGCTCCAAAAAAGGGGGAGAATGGAGGATTGCCTTGAGGGTCCGCACTTAGGCAATCGTGAAACATAGCTCCAAACTCGAAGGTGGAGGTCACATGAACAGCGCTTGGCAATAACATTCATGGGGCTCCAAAAAAGAAAGGGGGAGAATGGAGGATTGCACTTGAGGGTCCACACTTAGGCAATCGTGAAACATAGCTCCAAACTTGAAGGTGGAGGACACATGAACAATGCTAGACAATAACATTCATGGGGCTCCGAAAAAGGTGGAGAATGGAGGATTGCCTTGAGGGTCCGCACTTACGCAATCATGAAACATAGCTCCAAACTCGAAGGTGAAGGACACATGAACGGTGCTAGATAATAACATTCATGGGTCTCCGAAAAAGGGGAGAAATGAAGGATTGACTTGAGGGTCCGCACTTAGGCAATCATGAAACATAGCTCCAAACTCGAAGATGGAGGACACCTGAACAGCGCTAGGCAAGAACATTCATGGGGCTCCGAAAAAAGGGGGAGAATGGAGGATTGCCTTGAGGGTCCACACTTAGGCAATCGTGAAACATAACTCCGAACGCGAAGGTGGAGGACACATGAACAGTGCTAGGCAATAACATTCATGGGGCTCCGAAAAAAAAAAGGGAGAATGGAGGATTGTACTTGAGGGTCCGCACTTAGGCAATCATGAAACATAGCTCCAAACTCGAAGGTGGAGGACACATGAACAGCGCTCGTCAATAACATTCATGGGGCTCCGAAAAAGGGGGAGAATGGAGGATTGCCTTGAGGGTCCGCACTTAGGCAATCATGAAACATAGCTCCAAACTCGGAGGTGGACGACACATGAACGGTGCTAGACAATAACATTCATGGGGCTCCGAAAAAGGAGAGAAATGGAGGATTGCCTTGAGGGTCCGCACTTAGGCAATCATGAAACATAGCTCCAAACTCGAAGGTGGAGGACACATGAACAGCGCTAGGCAATAACATTCATGGGGCTCCGAAAAAGGGGGAGATTGGAGGATTGCCTTGAGGGTCCGCACTTAGGCAATCATGAAACATAGCTCCAAACTCGGAGGTGGAGGACACATGAACGGTGCTAGACAATAACATTCATGGGGCTCCGAAAAAGGAGAGAAATGGAGGATTTCCTTGAGGGTCCGCACTTAGGCAATCATGAAACATAGCTCCAAACTCGAAGGTGGAGGACACATGAACAGCGCTAGGCAAGAACATTCATGGAGCTCCGGAAAAGGGGGAGCATGGAGGATTGCCTTGAGGGACCATACTTAGGCAATCGTGAAACATAGCTCCAAACTCGAAGGTGGAGGACACATGAACAGTGCTAGACAATAACTGTCATGGGGCTCCGAAAAAGGGGAAGAATGGAGGATTGCGTTCAGGGTCCGCACTTAGGCAATCATGAAACATAGCTCTAAACTCGAAGGTGGACGACACATGAACAGCGCTAGGCAATAACATTCATGGGTCTCCGAAAAAGGGGGAGAATGGAGGATTGCCTTGAGGGTCCGCACTTAGGCAATCGTGAAACATAGCTCCAAACTCGAAGGTGGAGGACACATGAACAGCGCTAGGCAATAACATTCTTGGGGCTCCGAAAAAGTGGGAGAATGGAGGATTGCCTTGAGGGTCCGCTCTTAGGCAATCATGAAACATAGCTCGAAACTCGAAGGTGGAGGACACATGAACAGTGCTAGGCAATAACATTCATGGGGCTCCGAAAAAGGGGGAGAATGGAGGATTGCCTTGAGGGTCCGCACTTAGGCAATCATGAAACATAGCTCCAAACTCGAACGTGGAGGACACATGAACGGTGCTAGATAATAACATTCATGGGTCTCCGAAAAAGGGGAGAAATGAAGGATTGACTTGAGGGTCCGCACTTAGGCAATCATGAAACATAGCTCCAAACTCGAAGATGGAGGACACATGAACAGCGCTAGGCAAGAATATTCATGGGGCTCCGAAAAAAGGAGGAGAATGGAGGATTGCCTTGATGGTCCACACTTAGGCAATCGTGAAACATAACTCCAAACTCGAAGGTGGAGGACACATGAACAGCGCTAGGCAATAACATTCATGGGGCTCCGAGAAAAAATAAGGGAGAATGGAGGATTGTACTTGAGGGTCCGCACTTAGGCAATCATGAAACATAGCTCCAAACTCGAAGGTGGAGGACACATGAACAGCGCTCGTCAATAACATTCACGGGGCTCCGAAAAAGGGGGAGAATGGAGGATTGCCTTGAGGGTCCGCACTTAGGCAATCATGAAGCATAGCTCCAAACTCGGAGGTGGAGGACACATGAACGGTGCTAGACAATAATATTCATGGGGCTCCGAAAAAGGAGAGAAATGGAGTATTGCCTTGACGGTCCGCACTTAGGCAATCATGAAACATAGCTCCAAACTCGAAGGTGGAGGACACATGAACAGCGCTAGGCAATAACATTCATGGGGCTCCGAAAAAGGGGGAGAATGGAGGATTGCCTTGAGGGTCCGCACTTAGGCAATCATGAAACATAGCTCCAAACTCGGAGGTGGAGGACACATGAACGGTGCTAGACAATAACATTCATGGGGCTCCGAAAAAGGAGAGAAATGGAGGATTGCCTTGAGGGTCCGCACTTAGGCAATCATGAAACATAGCTCCAAACTCGAAGGTGGAGGACACATGAACAGCGCTAGGCAAGAATATTCATGGGGCTCCGAAAAAGGGGGAGATTGGAGGATTGCCTTGAGGGTCCGAACTTAGGCAATCATGAAACATAGCTCCAAACTCGGAGGTGGAGGACACATGAACGGTGCTAGACAATAACATTCATGGGGCTCCGAAAAAGGAGAGAAATGGAGGATTTCCTTGAGGGTCCGCACTTAGGCAATCATGAAACATAGCTCCAAACTCGAAGGTGGAGGACACATGAACAGCGCTAGGCAAGAACATTCATGGAGCTCCGGAAAAGGGGGAGCATGGAGGATTGCCTTGAGGGACCATACTTAGGCAATCGTGAAACATAGCTCCAAACTCGAAGGTGGAGGACACATGAACAGTGCTAGACAATAACTGTCATGGGGCTCCGAAAAAGGGGAAGAATGGAGGATTGCGTTCAGGGTCCGCACTTAGGCAATCATGAAACATAGCTCTAAACTCGAAGGTGGACGACACATGAACAGCGCTAGGCAATAACATTCATGGGTCTCCGAAAAAGGGGGAGAATGGAGGATTGCCTTGAGGGTCCGCACTTAGGCAATCGTGAAACATAGCTCCAAACTCGAAGGTGGAGGACACATGAACAGCGCTAGGCAATAACATTCTTGGGGCTCCGAAAAAGTGGGAGAATGGAGGATTGCCTTGAGGGTCCGCTCTTAGGCAATCATGAAACATAGCTCGAAACTCGAAGGTGGAGGACACATGAACAGTGCTAGGCAATAACATTCATGGGGCTCCGAAAAAGGGGGAGAATGGAGGATTGCCTTGAGGGTCCGCACTTAGGCAATCATGAAACATAGCTCCAAACTCGAACGTGGAGGACACATGAACGGTGCTAGATAATAACATTCATGGGTCTCCGAAAAAGGGGAGAAATGAAGGATTGACTTGAGGGTCCGCACTTAGGCAATCATGAAACATAGCTCCAAACTCGAAGATGGAGGACACATGAACAGCGCTAGGCAAGAATATTCATGGGGCTCCGAAAAAAGGGGGAGAATGGAGGATTGCCTTGATGGTCCACACTTAGGCAATCATGAAACATAGCTCCAAACTCGGAGGTGGAGGACACATGAACGGTGCTAGACAATAACATTCATGGGGCTCCGAAAAAGGAGAGAAATGGAGGATTGCCTTGAGGGTCCGCACTTAGGCAATCATGAAACATAGCTCCAAACTCGAAGGTGGAGGACACATGAACAGCGCTAGGCAAGAATATTCATGGAGCTCCGAAAAAGGGGGAGCATGGAGGATTGCCTTGAGGGACCATACTTAGGCAATCGTGAAACATAGCTCCAAACTCGAAGGTGGAGGACACATGAACAGCGCTAGGCAATAACATTCATGGGGCTCCGAGAAAAAATAAGGGAGAATGGAGGATTGTACTTGAGGGTCCGCACTTAGGCAATCATGAAACATAGCTCCAAACTCGAAGGTGGAGGACACATGAACAGCGCTCGTCAATAACATTCACGGGGCTCCGAAAAAGGGGGAGAATGGAGGATTGCCTTGAGGGTCCGCACTTAGGCAATCATGAAGCATAGCTCCAAACTCGGAGGTGGAGGACACATGAACGGTGCTAGACAATAATATTCATGGGGCTCCGAAAAAGGAGAGAAATGGAGTATTGCCTTGAGGGTCCGCACTTAGGCAATCATGAAACATAGCTCCAAACTCGAAGGTGGAGGACACATGAACAGCGCTAGGCAATAACATTCATGGGGCTCCGAAAAAGGGGGAGAATGGAGGATTGCCTTGAGGGTCCGCACTTAGGCAATCATGAAACATAGCTCCAAACTCGGAGGTGGAGGACACATGAACGGTGCTAGACAATAACATTCATGGGGCTCCGAAAAAGGAGAGAAATGGAGGATTGCCTTGAGGGTCCGCACTTAGGCAATCATGAAACATAGCTCCAAACTCGAAGGTGGAGGACACATGAACAGCGCTAGGCAAGAATATTCATGGAGCTCCGAAAAAGGGGGAGCATGGAGGATTGCCTTGAGGGACCATACTTAGGCAATCGTGAAACATAGCTCCAAACTCGAAGGTGGAGGACACATGAACAGTGCTAGACAATAACAGTCATGGGGCTCCGAAAAAGGGGAAGAATGGAGGATTGCCTTCAGGGTCCGCACTTAGGCAATCATGAAACATAGCTACAAACTCGAAGGTGGACGACACATGAACAGCGCTAGGCAATAACATTCATGGGTCTCCGAAATAGGGGGAGAATGGAGGATTGCCTTGAGGGTCCGCACTTAGGCAATCGTGAAACATAGCTCCAAACTCGAAGGTGGAGGACACATGAACAGCGCTAGGCAATAACATTCTTGGGGCTCCGAAAAAGTGGGAGAATGGAGGATTGCCTTGAGGGTCCGCACTTAGGCAATCATGAAACATAGCTCCAAACTCGAACGTGGAGGACACATGAACGGTGCTAGATAATAACATTCATGGGTCTCCGAAAAAGGGGAGAAATGAAGGATTGACTTGAGGGTCCGCACTTAGGCAATCATGAAACATAGCTCCAAACTCGAAGATGGAGGACACATGAACAGCGCTAGGCAAGAATATTCATGGGGCTTCGAAAAAAGGGGGAGAATGGAGGATTGCCTTGATGGTCCACACTTAGGCAATCGTGAAACATAACTCCAAACTCGAAGGTGGAGGACACATGAACAGCGTTAGGCAATAACATTCATGGGGCTCCGAGAAAAAATAAGGGAGAATGGATGATTGTACTTGAGGGTCCGCACTTAGGCAATCATGAAACATAGCTCCAAACTCGAAGGTGGAGGACACATGAACAGCGCTCGTCAATAACATTCACGGGGCTCCGAAAAAGGGGGAGAATGGAGGATTGCCTTGAGGGTCCGCACTTAGGCAATCATGAAACATAGCTCCAAACTCGGAGGTGGAGGACACATGAACGGTGCTAGACAATAACATTCATGGGGCTCCGAAAAAGGATAGAAATGGAGTATTGCCTTGAGGGTCCGCACTTAGGCAATCATGAAACATAGCTCCAAACTCGAAGGTGGAGGACACATGAACAGCGCTAGGCAATAACATTCATGGGGCTCCGAAAAAGGGGGAGAATGGAGGATTGCCTTGAGGGTCCGCACTTAGGCAATCATGAAACATAGCTCCAAACTCGGAGGTGGAGGACACATGAACGGTGCTAGACAATAACATTCATGGGGCTCCGAAAAAGGAGAGAAATGGAGGATTGCCTTGAGGGTCCGCACTTAGGCAATCATGAAACATAGCTCCAAACTCGAAGGTGGAGGACACATGAACAGCGCTAGGCAAGAATATTCATGGAGCTCCGAAAAAGGGGGAGCATGGAGGATTGCCTTCAGGGACCATACTTAGGCAATCGTGAAACATAGCACCAAACTCGAAGGTGGAGGACACATGAACAGTGCTAGAC
>NW_021143799.1:0-46152 GCF_004193775.1 Glycine soja | reverse complement strand
CCACCAAGTGCTCGGTGAAATGCCTCAGGTTTGACAAAGTTTGTAAATGTTGCTTATAGATTGGGTTTGTGCATGTATGATTGCCATTTTTAGATGTGGGACAGCTTGCGGAAGTTAAGATAATGCCAAAATGATTAGCCTTGGGACCCAAGCCTTTGATTTTTGAAATGCAAGAAGGTATGAAAGTGAGAGATGTTGGTGAGGTCTCCCCTTAAGGCCAACACTGGTTTGGGTTGCACCATGATTCTTTGTATCTAGATGGTGTGAAAATGTTGTTCACCATGTACATGTGTATGTTGATAGGTAGCTAAATGCTTTGCAAATGTGCATATATGTTGAAAATGGAACGAAAATGCTTCTCAAATGGAACATATGACATGAAATTGCCTTTCAAGAATGTGAACGAGTAGTACAAAATTGCTTTTCCAATGAAGGTGCAACATGAATTGTTTTCAAATGAATGTAAATATGTGCGAATATATATGTAGCATGAAGTTGCCTCTCAAATGTATGAACATGTATGTAAATGAAATGTGAACATATAACAAAAAAAATGGAGTAGGTAGGTAGCAAATGCCTTGGAAAATATGTATGGATAGTTTGACACATGGCGTAAGGAATTTATTTGCCAAAAAAAGTAGGTGCATCTTGTAGTGTGCCGTTCATCGAGAGAAAGATAGGTATAAATGTATGAATATCCTAGGAGAACCCGCACATTAACATGTAAGCATTCCTTTCGAAATTCATATGGATGTTCATGCTTCGTTGGAAAAAGGGTACGTTGTTTGGCTTGATCTGGCTTTCGTTTTGATTAAGTTTTTCTTGAACTAACTTTCTAAACATTTTTGTAGGAAATGGCTCCGAAGAAGCTCTCTACGAAGAGGTCTAGAAGAGATGCCGCAGCAGAAGGGCCCAGTGCCACCCCCGAGTTTGATAGTCATCATTTTCGGAGCGCTGAGCACCAACAGCGCTTCGAGGCCATCAAAGGATGGTCGTTCCACAGAGAGAGGCGTGTCCAGCTCAGGGAGGATGAGTATATGGACTTTCAGGAGGAGATAGCTCACAGACGTTGGACGTCGCTGGTGACTCCCATGGCTAAGTTTGACCCTGAGATAGTCCTAGAGTCTATGTTAATGCTTGGCCCATAGAGGAGGGAGTGCGAGACATGCGTTCGTGGGTGAGGGGTCAGTGGATTCCCTTTGACGTAGATGCCCTCAGCCAGTTCCTGGGTGACCCGCTAGTTTTGGAGGAAGGTCAACAGTGTGAGTTCAGCCAAAGGAGGAACAAAGCCGATGGGTTCGATGAGGAAGCCATTACCCAGCTATTGAGCACACTAGGGCAGGATTTCGCCCGGACCGCCATAGGGAGGCGTGTGCGGATCATGCGCACCAGCATGACCACTTTGACCCAGACATGGATGGCCCTGCTGCTCAGCAATGTCTTACCTAGCGATCACAACTCTGATCTCCCTCTGCCTAAGTGCTAGTTGGTGTATGCCATCCTAACACGGATGAGCGTCCCACGTGGCCCAGGTGATTGCTGACCATTTATTTGTTTGCAGGTATGGCGCCTACCAGACACCCTCTGGACCCAGATAAGTCCAATAGGGCCCTGGGGTTCCTGCGCTGATCACGGGCCTCTGCCAGTCCTTCGGAGTTCCCGTCACCCTTAGTAAAGTAATCCAACCGCCGATCACTCGGGCCTTCATCGAGAAGTACTGCACGCCTAGGCAGGCGCAGGGTGATGCACATTAGGCCGCAGACGCACCGCCACCACCTCGGCAGGCCGATCCCGCTGGGTCACTAGGCATGGAGCTTATCTACAGCATTTGGTTCGCCAGCAGGTGGCCAACCACCGTGGGCAGGTGCAGATACATGAGTGTCTCTACTGGTTCGGCCTCAGTCAGCAGGGGCAGGGTTCCACCCCTTTTGCATTCCCTACTCCAGAGCAGTTTGGGGCTGAGGTCGCATGGCCCGGAGACTGGCCCGAGGCCCAGGCAGGGGAGGAGCCTGCAGGATTCCCTGGTGAGGCAGATGAATCCCATATGGATGAAGATATGACTGACCTACTCGGTTTCTTGGGAGGGAGTGGAGCCGCGTGACCAAGGTCACCGTACTTTTGTTACTAACATTACTATTTTCTGTTATTGTCTATGTTGTTACTAACATTGCTGTTTTCAGTTACTGTTTTTGTTTCTGCTAAAATTTTGTGTTATGGCTCTCGGTTATTTCGTCGCCATTTTTTTTGTGACTTACCATTTCGTGCGTTTTTCGTTTACCTTGTGGTTAGACGTAAGTGGGTAGTGTGCGCCCTCGTCCGCACGACCTTTTCAGAAGAAGAAAAAGGAGAGAGAGAGAAAAAAGAAAAAAAATAATAAGTTGTCTAGCTAAAAAAAAAACCAACATGCTTTTGAAAAGAGATAACTTCCAACTTTTCTTTGAAAAGTTCAATGATCATAACCAGTTTTTGGAAAAAATATGTATACGCCTGAAGGGTAAATGCTGTGAAAATTTTCCGACGCCCAAAATAGACTCGAATGAATGCATGAATTGATAGCGAAACATATTTTGGAAAACAGTGGGTTGACTTAAATAGAGAAAATGAATCCTGAGCCTTAACATCACGTGACCGTAAAAACTTGATGCTTGAGTGTCCACATAGGTGCATGCATGACCAGTTTTGCATAAAATCTCCTAATCATCATTGTTGCATGTGTACCATGGAAATAATGTGGGGCATCCCCTTTACCCCAAACTGCTGGCCAAAACCTGACATATATCATGTCCAGCCTTTCCACAAGCCTTGAACCAAAATCCGAACTTGTCATAAATCTTGACCCAGGTTGAGAATGTCAATCCTTGCCCTCGGAAGAAAATTTCCAATCAAAGAGTGGGAGAAAGCGAAAAAGAAAGAAAAATTCCCGATCAAACATCGAAAGAAAACAAAAGAAATACACAGAAAGGTCTTTGGGCCAGACAATATCTGAACAATATTGAATTGTCACCTAGTAAACAAGAAAATAAAGGAAACCACGACCTAAAGTGGTCCTTTCCCTTTGATTGCCAACCAAAATCCCGTGCGTCGGTGACTTGTTTGCCTCACACTAAACAAAAACAGAAAAGGAAAAGGCCAAGAACACTCAAAGCCAAAATTCCTACAAAGAAAAAAATCCCAAGAAAAAGTCCTATTGATCCATGATCACGCATGTAATCTTTGATTTGATAGGAAATGATTTGCAAAATCAAGTCATGACATATCCATGGTTCGGAATTAGGATAAAACACTTACCTGTGTGAGGTTGATACACTTTGAGTGATTTTCTTCTATTTTTGTTGAACCCTGTGTTTCCTCTAAATGGTCATTTAGAAACGAAATGCTAACATCCAAAATCTCATTTATGGTTATGAGAAAATTTCATCAGCATACTCTCCTTCCCCGATAGACACATCGTTTTTCATCCAAAAAAGCATATGTTGCTCTGATCAGTTGGAAGCTTTGTTTCTTTACTATAGCATGTTCGCATTTTAGTGAAAAACACCGAGACTTTTAGTTTCGCAGTTATCAAGAACTACGTAGGTCTGAGTTCCTCATCACAAATTGAGGATACGTAGGAGCAAAAACCCTGCTTTTGTTGACCACCCCACCTTTTGTTACCGTGACCCAAGAGTCCGGTGATGTGCGAAGACACCCGATGGTGACCCGCAAACATTCTTTTGCTATCTGTAAGACTCAACGCATGATAGCACGCAGAGACTAACATCGTCTTCTGCACACTATGTCAATCGCGGTATGTGCCCGTTGACACGTGGAGACTAACGTCGTCTTCTACACCTTTTGTCAGTTGCGGTATGTGCCCGTTGACACGTCGAGACTAACGTCGTCTTCTACACCCTTTGTCAATCGCGGTATGTGCCCGTTGACACGTGGAGACTAATGTCGTCTTCTGCACCCTTTGTCAATCGCGGTATGTGCCCGTTGACACGCGGAGACTAGCATTGTCTTCTGCACCCTTTATCTGCACCCTTTGTCAATCGCGGTATGTGCCTGTTGACACGCGGAGACTAACATCGTCTTCTACACCCTTTGTCTGCACCTTTGTCAATCGCGGTATGTGCCCGTTGACACGCGGAGACTAACATCGTCTTCTGCACCATCAATCTCTGTCAATACTAACCCATGAAGTTAGGAGGCAGGCGGAAATACCCAAGTGGTTATCCGTATAAACATTCTTTTGCCATCCATCAGACCCAGAGCACGAAAGCATGCAGAGACTAGCATCATCTTCTGCACCTTTTGTCGCCCTGGCCCGTGAAGTCAGGTGACATGCGGGGTTGCCTTATGGTTACCTGCACCTTTCGTCGACCAAGGGCAAATGAGCCCGTTGACGCGCAGAGACTAACATCGTCTCCTGCACCTTTTGTCATCTAGGGACGATCGAGTGCAATAGCGGAGGTTCCGCTGGTAAGATATTGACTGGCCGAATGATGTTCCGTTCGAACGAAATTAGTGTCTTATCTTTACTTCACTTTTATCTCCAATAAAAGATAATAAAAGAGTGGCAACTCTCATACCCTAATTTCGTCTGGGGACCATTGTTTGATAGCATACGACCCTCGCTTGACCGCTTCGAGGTACTTAACACCCATCGTTAGGCAATCCGTGGAGTTTCGCGATGTGCCGGGAGTCGAAAGGAAGCATTGTTGCGCAATTCGTAAAGTTTTGCAACATTCCAGAAGTCAAAGAAGTGATTGTTGCGTAGTCCGTAAAGTTTCGTGACATTACAGAAAGAAAACAAGTATCGTTACGTAATTCGCAAAGTTCCGTAACGTTACGGAAAAAGATTCAGCAAAAAAAAGCAAAAGGGGTGTATTTAGTAAACAGGGGTGTGCAAATCGCAATTAGGCCCACTTGGGCCTTCCAGGATGTTCCAACAGAAGGCGGTGCCTTCTGGTGGAAGCAACCCAGCTCGCCTGGGCGAGCTGGGCGGCAATCACCTCCCTCTTTTCCCCTATAAATAGGGGAAGGAGGGCAGAACAAATTCGTTCAACCCTCCTGGTATATGAGATTCACTTAAAATTAGTGAGAAAAATTGTTTTCGTGAAGAAAATCCAAGCCGAGGCGCTTCCGTAACTCTTCCGAGACGTTTCCGTAGGCGATTTCGTGAAGATTTTTCACCGTTCTTCATCGTTCTTCGTCGTTCTTCGGTCTTCAACCGGTAAGTTCCCGAAATCGAACCTTTCAATTCATTCTATGTGCCCTTAGTGGTCCCCACTTGTTTCGCGTACTTTTGTTTTTATTTCATTTGCTTTTCGTACCCTCTTTTGACGTGCTTTAATCATTTATTTAAGTCATTTTCTCACGTAATCAAAAATAAAATAAATTTCCACCGATCATTTGAGTTGTAATATCTTTTAATCTCGGTTAGAATAAAATCTAACCGATCGTTCACGCCGTAACCACGTTTAAAACCAAAAAGAGGCAAAAAATAATATAATAATAAAAAAATATCTTTAAATAAAATAATCAAAAAAAGGTTAATCGGACATTTTCCTTTGGGATTTTCTTTCTTAATCGAATTTACTAATAACCAAAGTGAAACTAAGGCTAAAATCAACTCACAAATCAAGCTTTTTGTCATCACCAAAAAAACCATTTTGAGGTCCAATGCCTTGAAATGGTCTTCTTTGCTTTTATCAAACGTAGATATAACTTTGTCACCTTTTCCAAAAAAATCAAGCGATCATTAAGGGTCCAATGCCCTAATGTTTTCTCTCCTTTCAAAAAGTCAAAAGATCGTTTAATGGTCCAACTCCTTAAATGACCTTTTGTTCAAATCAAAAATATATCTTGCATAAAAGATAAAAACAACTTAACCAACGTTTAGTTCTCGAAGAACTACGTAGGTCTGATTTCCTTACCACAATTGAGGAATACGTAGGAGCAAGGGAAACACCCTTGTCGACCACAAAAAGATGAAAAATACAAAAAGCATAAAAAGACATAAAAAACGTAAAAGGGAAAATAAAACAATTTAAAGTCATATTTGCACACTCGATTAAAGGCTGTCGTCCCTTGTGACGGACGCGTGGGGTGCTAATTCCTTTCCTATGCGTAAATACAACTCCCAAACCTTTCACACTTAAAGTTTGTAGACCACGTCTTTTCCGGTTTTTCCGACGTTTTCCTCGAATAAACGTTGGTGGCGACTCCATGCATTTTCCTTTCTTGGAAGATGCACCCGTGAGTCTCGCGTCGCTCTCCCGCCGAAGGGTAGGTTGCGACAATGTGTTATCAAGCATGAGCATGACAAAGATATTAAGCATATAGGTTTCAGAGAAAATAATGTTTACATGATTGATTTGAAACAAAAATCTGAAAATGATAAATGCTTTCTAAGTAAAGATAGTGATCCTTGGTTATGGCATAAGAGAATTGCTCACATTAACATGGATCATCTAAATAGATTAATCTCAAAAGACCTAGTTGTTGGTTTACCAAAATTAAAGTTTGAAAAAGATAAATTATGTGATGCATGCCAAAAAGGTAAACAAATAAGAGCATCTTTTAAATCTAAAAATATTGTCTCTACCACTAAACCATTACAATTACTGCACATGGATTTGTTTGGACCCTCTAGGGTCATGAGTTTTGGTGGTAGTTACTATGCATTAGTAATTGTTGATGACTATTCTAGGTATACTTGGAATTTATTTCTTACTCACAAAAATGATGCATTTCATGCATTTAGGAGACTTGCCAAAGTCATCCAAAACAAGAAAAGTCTCAAAATCATGTCCATTAGAAGTGATCATGAAGGTGAATTTGAAAACAAGGATTTTGAAATGTTTTGCGATGAACATGGCATAGAACACAACTTTTCTGCACCTAGGACACCCCAACAAAACGGTGTAGTAGAAAGGAAAAATAGATCTTTAGAAGAAATAGCTAGAACTCTCTTAAATGACACTCCACTCCCAAAATATTTTTGGGCTGAAGCTGTCAACACCGCATGTTATTTATGAATAGAGCCTTAATAAGACCCATTCTTAAGAAAACCCCATATGAACTGTTTAACAATAGAAAACCAAACATTGCTCATTTACATGTTTTTGGATGTAAATGTTTTGTCCTAAACAATGGTAAAGAAAGCCTAGGTGAATTTGATGCTAAGGCGGATGAGGGCATCTTCCTTGGTTATTCCCTACATAGCAAAGATTTTAGGATATACAACAAAAGAACCATGACAATTGAGGAATCAATACATGTTTCTTTTGATGAAACTAATATTACCTCTCCGAGAAAGGAGTTTCTTGATGATATTGTAGATTCTTTGGAAGATATGCACAATCAAGAAAGGAAGAGAAATGAAGAAAACAAGGATGTTCAGGATGACATAGCCCAAGAAAATGATGATCTTCCCAAAGAATGGAAAACCTCAAGAAATCATCATCTTGACAATATCATCGGAGATATTTCAAAAGGGGTAACCACTTGACTTTCTCTTAAAGACTTATGCAATAATATGGCTTTTGTTTCTATAATAGAACCCAAAAACCTTAAGGAAGCCATTATAGACGATCATTGGATAGTAGCCATGGAAGAGGAACTAAACCAATTCGAAAGAAATGATGTATGGGAATTAGTAGAGAAACCTTCAAACTATCCAATCATAAGAACTAAGTGGGTATTTAGAAATAAACTAGATGAAAATGGTATAGTAATTAGAAATAAAGCTAGACTAGTTGCAAAAGGGTACAATCAAGAAAATGGTATAGATAATGAAGAAACCTTTGCACCCGTAGCTAGATTAGAATCCATTAGGATGCTTTTAGCTTATGCATCTATTATGAACTTCAGGCTATATCAAATGGATGTCAAGAATGCCTTCTTAAATGGTCTAATCCAAGAGGAGGTATATGTAGAACAACCTCCCGGGTTTGAAGACTCACAAAAATTAGACCATGTCTATAGATTAAAGAAAGAACTTTATGGGTTAAAAAAGGCACCTAGGGCTTCGTATGAAAGATTAAGTAAATTCCTATTACTAAAAAATTTCACTCGAGGGAAGGTAGATACCACCTTATTCATAAATAAGAAGGATAATGATATCTTATTGGTACAAATTTATGTTGATGATATAATCTTTGGATCTACTAATGAATCTATGTGTAAGGAGTTTTCTATTGACATGCAAAGTGAGTTTGAGATGTCCATGATGGGTTAGTTAAATTACTTTCTTGGACTACAAATCAAACAAACACATGATGGGATCTTTGTCAACCAAGCCCTTTAGCGAGCGTGCGAGGCAAGGTTGACGGGTGCGCTTTCCAAAGGAGGAAAGATGCGCGGAGTCGCCACCAACGTTTATTTGTGGAAAACGTTGGAAAAACCAAAGGAAACCGGTCAAAATGAAAATTCTAAGTTCGGGAGTTGTATTTACGTTTGAGGAAGGTATTAGCACCTCTCACGTTTGTCTCAAAGGACAACAGCCTATTTTTTAGGATTGTGAAATTGAGTTATCTTACCTTTTATTTCCTTTTTTATTTTTGAGGTCGACAAAAGCGGGGCTTTTGCTCCTACGTACCCTCTATCGAAGAGGAAATCAGACCTACGTAGTTCTTTCTTAAGAGTGAATCAAGCGATTCTTTTTACTTGAAAGGTGATCATTTTAAAGCGTTTGACCTTAAAAATGATCCATTTACTTGATAAGGAAAACTGAAATGATAAACTTTCAAACCCTTTTTAGTGACTTTTTTGTGGACGAGCTTGACTAGGCGAGTTGATTTTAGCCTTAGTTTCACTTTAGTTATTAGTCAATTCGATTAAGAATGAAAAATCCCAAAGAGAAAACGTCCGATTGATTTTTTTTTCGCTTCATTTTACTAAAAGGTACTTTTGATTATTATATTATTATTTTACCTCCTTTTTTTATTTCCAACGTGGTTACGGCACGACCGAACGGTCAGAATTCATTTTAACAGAAATTAACGGATATTACAAATCAAATGATCGGTGGAAATTTATTTTATTTTTTGATTAGGCGAGAAATGACTTAAATAAATGACTGAAGCACGTCAAAAGGGGGTACGGAAAGTAAATGAAAATGAGAATAAAAATACATGAAACAAAATGGGGACCACCACGGGTACATAGAATGAATTGAAAAGCTCGGTTTGGGGTACTTACCAGTTGAAGACCGAAGAAAACGAAGAACGAATGATGGATGTTGAAGAACGGTTGAAAGTCATCACGTAATTACCCACGGAAACATTACGGAAACGTTACGGAAGTGCCTCGGCTTGGTGATCGAGGCCGTACCCGAATCAAATAAACATGAAAATGCAGTAACTTGGAAGTGATCCTAGGTCGTTTCCCAACGAGCAGTGACAAGCCAAATGTTCATAATATACTTGCAGTAACAGTAACAGTAACGATGGGGGGGGGTTGTTTGCTTTTGTAAATTAAACAGCGAATATATGTGAATTAGAAAATATCAGAATTAAAACACGTTGCTTCCCCTTGATTCACAAGCAAGTCTCTTATCCTAGGTTACGAGAGTTTATCCTTTATCAGTTTAACCACTTAATCCAACCCTAAATTAAATTACTAAGCGAAATTCAACATAAGGCATCCATTATGTGATTAAGCATCACATACACCAATTACTCATAAACGATCATTAAGCATGAACGTAAATTAAGCGCAGAGACAATTAATCAAGCACTAAGCATGCATGAATTAAAAGCAACAAATTCAAAGTAATTAGTGAAGAGGAAAAACTAAACAGAATTTAACAGTAATAATAGAACCTCAAAGAGAACTGTGCTTGATCCTCAAGGGAAAACAACGCTGAGGACTTAGCCTTCCATTAATCAAATAGAGAATGAAATTTTATTGATAAAACTAAAAGTCTGAACTGGAATTGAAAAAAAACGAAAATAAAAGAGAAAGAGAAGAGAGACTAAAACTAAAAACGAAAAATAGAAGAGAGAGAGGAGAGAGAGAGAGAGTCTCCCGCGAGGGAGAGAGGGGGGGGGGCCTAAACTAGAACCTTGGTGCTGTTATATAGTTTTTTTCAGCCCCAAAGCTTACAAATATGTTTTAAATCCAAGCCCATAAGTAAAATCAAATCAAATCTAGATAAGATAAGATAAGACAAGATCTAGATGAGATCAAATCTAAATAATATCTAGATAAGATAAGATCTAATTTTATAGAATAAATTAGTCTGCCCTCTTCAAGTCCAAGCCCAATTCTAGATTCAAGCCCAATGCTAGATTCAAGCCCAATGCTTCATTAATTCCTGAAATTAGATTAAAAACATCAAATTAGCTGAATGGGCCCAAATAATAAAACTGCCTAATTAATTGACAATTAAGACCAATCAATAATTAAAATGGTGCAAAAAGGGTTTAGAAAATAGAAGAAAATGATGGCACATCAAAACCCCCCATACTTAGCCTTTTGCACTCCTGGGCAAAATGAAACAAAGAACAAAATCCAAGGATATCAGAGGGAGACAAACAAAAACATTCACATATTTCTCAATGAACATCAAGGAATAAAAGGAATGGGTAACATCTAACATAAGGAGATCCAAAAAGTCAAGACATTCATGAAAATCATCCAAGCAACCCAATCATGGCAAAATAGTTAATCAGCTCAAGATTGAAAAGTGATAAAGCCTCACAAGATATACACTCTATCTCTCAAGTGTCTAGGCTACTATTTACCCTCAAAGCACCCATGAAAGCAAACACCACATAAACTTGGCAAGATTCTAAAATTGACAATCAACCATAAACACAAGCACATGAGGATCAAAAGGTCTTTTAAGGTTGTAATGGGGCCAAGGACAAGGTATGGAGAAATATGGAATAAGTGGCTAAATCCCAAAGGAATAGAGGAGCAAAGGGGAATAAGTGCATATTAAGAAAAAATAAGAAAATAAAAAGAAGTAAAGATAAAAATTAAACATGAAGAGTAGAACCAAGAGTTTCATCATTCTTGTGCCATTAAAGATCTTATTCACTCAACTTTATTGCTTTTTTTTTTTGTTTTTTCTTCTTTTTTTTTTTTTTTGCCTTTGAGAAACAACATTTCATTCAGCATGTCCAACATTTAACCAATATACAATGTACATCAAGTATGGCCCAAAATACATCATGAAGCATAGTCAACAAAACAAGTTGTCCAATGAAACAAAAACCCCCCACACTTATTCCCAAAACAATTCCAAAGCTCCAAAATTCCTTAAGGATATGGTAATATCATGGTTTTTCACTTAAGGCTTGTAGTGAGCTTCAAAACAAGGAAAGGGAAACAAGGCTCAAAAGGGCTATCAAAGGAATTAATTCAAGGTAAGTCCATTTGGCTAGAAGCTTATAAGAACAAAATTGCCTTAATCATTTCCAAATATGCATGTGAATTAGGACGCATCAACAAGAATCAAGCCAAGGCTATTGTGCAAGCAATCAATGGGGCAAAACACACCAAATGATTATAATGATGGATGGCTCAAATTCTCACAAAGGTAAAATCATCACTTTCAAATTGAGCTTTCAAAACTATCATGACATGTAGAGAAGAATCAAGGATTTCAAGTCACAAAATGTCAAGAACTTTTATTTTCAAAGCAATTACCCATTTCTTGAACATATCCTATAATTCAAAGAAAAACATGCAAAGTCGTACGTGCACACAAAATTGACCCAAAATATTAAACTGAAAATCCGACGAAACTAACAACATTAACAAATTAACACAACTAACAAATTAACAAAACCAACAAAACTAGCAAAACCAAAGAACACTCCCCCCCCCATACTTAAACAACACATTGTCCTCAATGTAGCACAATTAAAAGATTAAAAACAATTAAATCATCAAAGAGAATCGGACAAGTGTAATAAAAGCAAAGAAGGAGATAGGAAAAGAAAAAACTCCCTAAGTCATGGTGGAGGAAGAGTAGGGTGGAGTAAGGAAGTCTCTTCCACCACTACGTCCACTAAAGAAGGGTTCGTGAGGAATGGCTTAAGTCGATGTCCGTTGACCTTGAAGCTCTTGTTTGTGGAGTCGCTTTTGATCTCAACTGTACCATAAGGAAAAACATTAGTAACAACAAAAGGACCAATCCACTTAGACCTAAACTTACCACTCATGAGTCCAAGCCTAGAATTATACAATAACACTTTTTGCCCAACCACAAAGTCTTTTTTAACTATCATGCTATCATGGAACTTCTTGGTCTTTTCTTTGTAGAACTTGGCATTCTCGTAGGCGTCTAGGCGGATTTCATCTAACTCACTCAGTTGCAACTTCCTTTCCTCGCCAGCTTGATCCATAGAGAAGTTGCAAGTCTTCACTGCCCAGTATGCTTTGTGCTCAATTTCCATTGGAAGATGACATGCCTTTCCAAAGACAACCCGATAAGGAGACATTCCTATGGGTGCTTTGTAGGCAGTCCGATGTGCCCAGAGAGCATCATCAAGCCTGGTACTCCAATCTTTCCTGCTTGGCTGCACAATCTTCTCTAGAATTCTCTTGATTTCCCTGTTAGAAATTTCTGCAAGCTGATTTCTACTACTACTCTGTTTTCAAGCACAATCTTCACAGCAAAACACCCAAGACTGAAACAGGGACTTTGTTTGTATTTAGATTAATGCAAACCCAATTTAAAAGCAAGAGATAAGAATTTAAAATAGAAGATAGAAGATAAGGTAAAGAAAAGATAAGATATTTAAAGATAAAATTCGAAGATAAAAGATTGAAAGATCAAAATAGAAGATAAAGATAATAGATAAGATAAGATAAAAAAAATTTAAAGATAAGATATGATAAAATATTTAAATTGCGATAAAGATAACTACTTCTAAGAAATTCAAATAAATAAGATCTAAATCTACTAAATCTAAATACTTACTCCTAAAACCTAACAGTAAAAAATAAGGAATAACTACTTCTAAGGAAGACCGACAATGAAAATAAGGACTAAAATCTATATATTAAAATCGCTAAAACCTGACAAGTCTAATTAGCCTAGATATATGGATTCTGGATTTGTCTGTTATCAATACCAGTGAACTAATCAACACTAACACACATACTAACACAATACTAACAATTAAACATAAAACACGAAAGGATTAAACACACAACAATAGCTAGCTATTATGAACCTTTGGACACTGCTCCCCGGCAACGGCGCCAAATTTGATCGAGGCCGTACCCGAATCAAATAAACATGAAAATGCAGTAACTAGGAAGTGATCCTAGGTCGTTTCCCAACGAGCAGTGACAAGCCAAATGTTCATAATATACTTGCAGTAACAGTAACAGTGACGATGGGGGGGGTTGTTTGCTTTTGTAAATTAAACAGCGAATATATGTGAATTAGAAAATATCAGAATTAAAACACGTTGCTTCCCCTTGATTCACAAGCAAGTCTCTTATCCTAGGTTACGAGAGTTTATCCTTTATCAGTTTAACCACTTAATCCAACCCTAAATTAAATTACTAAGCGAAATTCAACATAAGGCATTCATTATGTGATTAAGCATCACATACACCAATTACTCATAAACGATCATTAAGCATGAACGTAAATTAAGCGTAGAGACAATTAATCAAGCACTAAGCATGCATGAATTAAAAGCAACAAATTCAAAATAATTAGTGAAGAGGAAAAACTAAACAGAATTTAACAGTAATAATAGAACCTCAAAGAGAACTGTGCTTGATCCTCAAGGGAAAACAACGCTGCGGACTTAGCCTTCCATTAATCAAATAGAGAATGAAATTTTATTGATAAAACTAAAAGTCTGAACTGGAATTGAAAAAAAACGAAAATAAAAGAGAAAGAGAAGAGAGACTAAAACTAAAAACGAAAAATAGAAGAGAGAGAGGAGAGAGAGAGAGAGTCTCCCGCGAGGGAGAGAGGGGGGGGGCCCTAAACTAGAACCTTGGTGCTGTTATATAGTTTTTTTCAGCCCCAAAGCTTACAAATATGTTTTAAATCCAAGCCCATAAGTAAAATCAAATCAAATCTAGATAAGATAAGATAAGATAAGATCTAGATGAAATAATATCTAGATGAGATCAAATCTAAATAATATCTAGATAAGATAAGATCTAATTTTATAGAATAAATTAGTCTGCCCTCTTCAAGTCCAAGCCCAATTCTAGATTCAAGCCCAATGCTAGATTCAAGCCCAATGCTTCATTAATTCCTGAAATTAGATTAAAAACATCAAATTAGCTGAATGGGCCCAAATAATAAAACTGCCAAATTAATTGACAATTAAGACCAATCAATAATTAAAATGGTGCAAAAAGGGTTTAGAAAATAGAAGAAAATGATGGCACATCACTTGGATGTTCTTCACGGAAACAATTTTCCTCAGCAAATTTAAGAGAATACGAAGTGCCAAGAAGGCTGAACCCTTTCCCTCTTCATTCCTCCCCCTATTTATAGCAAATTAGGGGAGGAGCTTGCCATCCAGCTCGCCCAGGCGAGCAAGGTTGCTTCCTCCAGAAGCAACCGCCTTCTGGAGGAAGAATCTGGAAGGCCCAAGTGGGCCTGATTGCTATTTGTACCCCCCTTTTTACTAAATGCACCCCCTTTATCTTTTTTGGTAATTCTTTTTCCGTAACGTTACGAAACTTTACGAATTTCGTAACGATACTTATTTTCTTTCCGTAAGGTTACGAATCCTTACGGATCATGTATTTACTCCTCTTTTAGCTTTCGAAGAAGTTACGGAAACTCACGGATTGCGCGACAACACCTCCTTTTGGTTTCCGCTCTATTACGGAATTTCATGGATCGCGTAAACCTGCTTCCCTTTGATTTCCGGCGTGTCTCGAGACTTACATATCGTGCAACAAAGGGTGCCAAGTATTTTGAAGCGGCCAATCAAAGGTTGCATATTATCAAGTAATAATCCCAAGACGAAATTAGGGTATGACAGTTGCCCCTCTTTACTTACCTTTTATCGGAGATAAGAGGAAAGCAAAGATAAGACACTGATTTCGTCCTTCTTGCCCTTTCTGTGATTAGCCCATGACGACTCTCGTCTCTACTCCTTCTTTTTTCTGTACAACACAAAACAAAATACAAACAACAACAAAAACAACAATAACATAATATACACATTTGGCAAAGGAATCAATCGGGAAAATAACAAAGATCACATTTTCCAGTCAAGAGGGTCCGCACTTGACAATGAAGAACACATTGGAGAATGGAGGATTGCACTAGAGGGTCCACACTACGCAATCATGAGGAATGGCTCCAAACTCATTGGTGGAGGATGCATGAACGAAAACGCAATTCATGGGGCTCCGAATAAAAGGCGAGGATGGAGGATTGCACTAGAGGGTCCTCACTAGTCAATCATGAAGCATGGCTCCAAACTCTTCGGTGGAGGATGCATGAACGAAAACGCAATTCATGGGGCTCCGAATAAAAAGCGAGGATGGAGGATTGCACTAGAGGGTCCTCACTAGTCAATCATGAAGCATGGCTCCAAACTCTTTGGTGGAGGATGCATGAACGAAAACGCAATTCATGGGGCTCCGAAAAAGGGTAGAGAATGGAGAATTGCACTAAGCAATCACTACGCATGGCTCCAAACTCGTGGGTGGAGGATGCATGAACGAAAATGCAATTCATGGGGCTCCGAAAAAGGGTAGAGAATGGAGAATTGCACTAAGCAATCACTACGCATGGCTCCAAACTCGTGGGTGGAGGATGCATGAACGAAAACGCAATTCATGGGGCTCCGAAAAAGGGTAGAGAATGGAGAATTGCACTAAGCAATCACTACGCATGGCTCCAAACTCGTAGGTGGAGGATGCATGAACGAAAACACAATTCATGGGGCTCCGAAAAAGGGTAGAGAATGGAGAATTGCACTAAGCAATCACTACACATGGCTCCAAACTCATGGGTGGAGGATGCATGAATGAAAACGCAATTCATGGGGCTCCGAAAAAGGGTAGAGAATGGAGAATTGCACTAAGCAATCACTACGCATGTGTCGCAACCTACCCTTCGGCGGGAGGGCGACGCGAGACTCGCGGGATGCGTGTTCCACGAAAGGAATACGCGCGGAGTCGCAACCAACGTTTATTTGAGGAAAACGTCGGAAAAACCGGAAAAGACGCGATCTACGAACTTTTAAGTGAAAGGTTCGGGAGTTGTATTTACGCATGGGGAAGGTATTAGCACCCCACGCGTCCGTCCCAAGGGACGGCAGCCTTTAATCGAATGTGCAAACATGACTTTGATTTTTACGTTCCCTTTTATGTCCTTATATCCTTTATACCCTTTTTATATTTTTCTTTTTTTTGTGGTCGACAAGGGTGTTTCCCTTTGCTCCTATGTATTCCTCAATTGCGATGAGGAAATCAGACCTACGTAGTTCTTTCGGAACAAAGTGTTTGGTTAAGTTGTTTTTGTCTTTTTTGCAAAATATGTTTTTATTGAACAAAAGGTCATTTAAGGTGTTGAACCATTAAACGGTCTTTTGATTTTGAAAGGAGAGAAACGTTAAGGCGTTGGACCATTAACGATCTCTTGTTTTTGAAAGGAGAGAAAAGTTAAGGCATTGGACCATTAACGATCTCTTAGGGTGGTCGACAAAAGCGGGGCTTTTGCTCCTACGTATCCTCAATGAGGAACTCAGACCTACGTAGTTCTTGCTTATCAAGTGATTCTTTTTTACTTAAGTGGTGATCATTTTAAGGCGTTGGACCTTAAAAATGATCCATTTTACTTAGTGAGAAATTGAAATGACAAACTTCAAAAGCCTATTTTTATGGACGAGCTTGACTAGGCGAGTTGATTTTAGCCTTAGTTTCACTTTAGTTATTAATCAATTTGATTAAGAATGAGAAATCCCAGAGAGAAAACGTCCGATTGATTTTCCGCTTTATTTTGCTAAAAGATTTTTTTTGATTATTATATTATTTTTTACCTCCTTTTTTGATTTCCAACGTGGTTACGGCACGACCGAACGGTCGGAATTTATTTTAACCGAAGTTAACGGATAATACAATTCAAAAGTTCGGTGGAAATTTATTTTATTTTTAAGTTAAGTGAGAAATGACTTAAGTAAAATGGCTTAAGCACGTCAAGAGGGGGTATAAAAAGTAAACAAAACGAGAATAAAAATGCACGAAACACAATGTGGACCACTACGGGTACATAGAATGAATCGAAAAGCTTGGTTCGAGGTACTTACCCGTTGAAGATCGAAGAACGATGAAGAACGAATGAAGAACGTCGAAGAACGGTCGAAACCTTCGCGAAATTCTTCACGAAAAACATTACGGAAACGTTTCGGAAACGCCTCAGCTTAGATTTTCTTCACGGAAACAATTTTTCCAAGCAAATTCGAAAGAGAGAGAAGTGCCTAAGGGGCTGAACCCTTTTCTTCTTCACTTCCTCCCCTATTTATAGCAAAATAGGGAAGGTGGTTGCCGCCCAGCTCGCCCAGGCGAGCTCAACTCGCCCAGGCGAGCCAGGTTGCTTCCTCCAGAAGCAACAGCCTTCTGGAGGAATATTCTGGAGGGCCCAAGTGGGCCTGGGTGCTATTTGCACCCCCATTTTTACTAAGTACACCTCCCTCTGCCTTTTTTTTTAGTGATTCTTTTTTCGTAAAGTTACGGAAACTTATGAATTTTGTAACGATACTTGTTTTCTTTCCGTAATGTTATGGAACCTTGCGGATTACATAATCATCCCCTTTTTGACTTACGGAATGTTACAGAATCTCACTTAATTATGCAACGATGCTTCCATTTGATTTCCGGTGTGTCACGAAAACTTACGGATTGTGCATCAATATTTTTTCGGTTTTCCGGCATGTCCTGGAATTTCACAAATTGCCTAATGATGGGTGCCAAGCACCTCACAAGGACCAAAGAAAGGTCGCATGTCATCAAGCAAAGGTCCCCGGACGAAATTAGGGTATGACAGTTGCCCCTCTTTACTTGTCTTTTATTGGAGATAAAAGGAAAGTAAAGATAAGACACTAATTTCGTTCCTCTCGATTTGACGAGAGTCGCGGGTGACCATAAAATCTCCACATGCAAATGACTTGTTGTTCCCGAAATTTCACAAATTGCCTAATGATGGGTGCCAAGCACCTCACAAGGACCAAAGAAAGGTCGCATGTCATCAAGCAAAGGTCCCCGGACGAAATTAGGGTATGACACTAATTTCGTTCCTCTCGGTTGACGAGAGTCGCGGGTGACCATAAAATCTCCGCATGTAAATGACTCGTTGTTCCCGGAGGAACAAAAGGTGCAGAAGACTATGTCAGTCTCTGCATGTCATCGGGCCCGCCGCCTCTGGATGACAAAAGGGTGCGGATAACCGTAAGGTATTTCCACGCGTCATCGGGCCCGCCGCCTCTGGATGACACAAGGGTGCAGAATGACCAAATTTTGTCTCTGCGTGTCATCGGGCTCGCCGCCTCTGGATGACACAAGGGTGCAGAATGACCAAATTTTGTCTCTGCGTGTCATCGGGCCCGCCACCTCTGGATTGCAAAAGGGTGCGGATAACCGTAAGGTATCTCCGCGTGTCATCGGGCCCGCCGCCTCTGGATGACACAAGGGTGCAGAATGACCAAATTTTGTCTCTGCGTGTCATCGGGCCCGCCGCCTCTGGATGACACAAGGGTGCAGAATGACCAAATTTTGTCTCTGCGTGTCTTCGGGCCCGCCGCCTCTGGATGACAAAAGGGTGCGGATAACCGTAAGGTATCTCCGCGTGTCATCGGGCCCGCTGCCTCTGGATGACACAAGGGTGCATGTTACATGACCTCAGGGTCAGTATGACAAAGATTATGGGGCGGCCGACAAAAGCAAGGCTCTTGCTCCTACGTATCCTCCAATGAGGAACTCAGACCTACGTAGTTCTAGATAACTTGTGAGACTTGAAAAAGTCTCCACCAAAAGATGCCTACATCTCCGGAAAGGGCGCAGATGACCATATTGGCCTCCGCTTATCAATCACACTCGAGGTGCGGATAACCGTAAGGTGTCTCCGCGGGCTACCAGCTCTTGGGTCATGGTAACAGAAAGTAGTGTGGTCGACAAAAGCGAGGCTTTTGCTCCTACGTATCCTCCAATGAGGAACTCAGACCTACGTAGTTCTGGATAACTTGTGAGACTTGAAAAAGTCTCGGTGTTTTCTCCACTAAAATGCAAACATGCTTTAGTAAAGAGACAAATATTCCAACTGATTAGAGCAGCATATGCTTTTTTGAGTGAGAAACAACGCGTCTACCGGGGAAGGAGAGTCTGCTGATGAAATCCCCCATAGCCATAAATGAGATTTTGGATGTTAGCATTTCGTTTCTAAATGACCATTTAGAGGAAACACTGGGTTCGACAAAAATAGAAGAAAATCACTCAAAGTGTATCAATCTCGCACAGGTAAGTGTTTCATCCTAATTCTGAACCGTAGATATGTCATGACTTGACTTTGCAAATTATTTCCTATCAAATCAAAAATTACATGCGTGATCATGAATCAATAGGACTTCCCTTGGGAATGGGTTCTTTTAGTGGTTTTTTTTTTTCGGCTTTTGTGTGTTTTTGGCCTTTTCCTTTTTGGTTTTGCGCGAGGCGAACAAGTCACCGACGCACAGGATTTTGGTTGGTAATCAAAGGGAGAAGACCACTTTTAGGTCATGGTTTCCTTTTCTTTCTTTTGTTCATTTGGTGACAATTCTGTATTGTTCAGATATTGTCTCGTCCAAGGACCTCTCTGCACATTTCTTCTGGTTTCTTTGACCAGGAGCTTTCTTCTTTTTTACTTTCTCCCATTCTTTGGTTGGGAATTTTCTTTCTTTTCTTTTTTCTTTCTCCCACTCTTTGATTGGGAATTTCCTTGCTTCCTTTTTTCCTTTGATTGGAAATTTTCCTTCTCTTTTTCTTTGATTGGAAATTTCCCTTCTCTTCTTTTTTGCTTCCGAGGGTAAGGATTGACATTCTCACCCTGGGTCAAGGTTTTATGGTGAGTCAGGATTTTGGCTCAACACTTGTAGAATGGCTAGGCATGATACATGTCAGGGTTTGGTTTGGTTCAAGGATAAAAGGGATGCCCCACATTATTTCCATGACACAAATGCAAAAATGATGATTTGGAAATTTTATGCAAAACTGGTCATGCATGCACCTATGTGGACACTCAAGTGTCAAATTTTTATGGTCATGTGATGCTAGGGCTCAAGATTCATTTCCTCTATTTTAAATCAACCCAATGTTTCCAAAATATGTTCTTTTATCAATTTGTGCATTCATCCGAGTCCATTTCGAGCGTCCGGGAAAACTTCACAGCATTCACCCTTCAGGTGTATACACATTTTTTCCAAAAACTAGTTATGATCAGTGAATTTTTTCAAAGAAAAGTTGGAAGTCATCTCTTTTCAAAAGCATGTTGGCTTTTCAGCTAGACAACTTATTTTTCTTTTCTTTTTCCTCTCTTTTTTCTTTTTTGATTTTTTTATTTCTTTTTCTTGTTTGTTTTTTTTCCTTCTTTTTTCATGAGGTATTTTGCTATCTAAACATGTGTATATTTTTTTGAGGTATTTTTGCTATATACATGCATATCTAAGGTATCATGCTACTTAAACATACATATATATGTTTTTGTAAGGTATTTTTGCTGTATACATGCATATCCAAGGTATCTTTCTACCTAAACATACATATATATATTTTGTGAAGTGTGTTTTTGTTTACATACATGCATATCAAGGTATCTTTCTACCTAAACATACATATATATATTTTGTGAAGTTTTTTTGTTTACATACATGCATATCTAAGGTATCTTTCTACCTAAACATACATATATATATTTTGTAAGGTATGACTACCTTTCGAGCTTGTGCTCGTTTTATTTAAATTCTTAGGATCATAAGCAACTAGGTGTGTCCCAATATGACTTGAGAAACAAAAGGTGATCAAATAGCAAGCAGAAATTTAAAAGTTACTAGGTTGCCTCCTAGTAGCGCTTCTTTAATGTCTTGAGCTGGACGCCTCATGACTTGTTGGTCACGGACCTAGTACTTTTGCTTATCTTTGGCTTTGGACTGGGTAGCCTGCTGGTCGGCCATGTGTCGTAGGCAACGCTCTAACCATTTTATGGATGAGTTGAGGTGAACTTTAGAGGTGGTGGCGGTGTGTCTATTGCCTGCTACCGGCCATCCCAATGCTGCTGTGGTGTTTCGCCCTGCGCCTGCCTGGGGGCGCAACACTTCTTGATGAAAGCTCGATTGGTAGGGGGCCTGATGACCTTGCTGGGGGCGACAGACACTCCCTATAACTGACAGAGACCCGTATTTAGAGTTGGCAATTCCAAGACCTTGTTGGCCTTCTTCGGGTCCACTAGGTGTCTTACGGGCACAATCCCTGCAAACAATAGATGACATCAGAAATCAGTTGGGGGAGGTGCATACTTACCTATGTCACGACGACATGAACTTGCTGGGGGGAACGGGCGCCCTGTAGGGCCGACAGAGACCCGTAACCAGAGCTGGAAACCCCAGGGCCTGTTGGACTTCTTTAGGTCCACTTGGTGTCTTTGTGGGTGCGATCCCTACAAGCAATAGATGGTATCAGAAATCAGTTGAACCATATGCATACTTACCCATGTCGGGACGACACAGACCAACTGATACTTTTGCAGGGGGAGATTGGCATTGCGGTCGTTGGGCAGAATGTTGCTAAGTAGCAATGTCATCTATATCTGTGTAAGAGTGGTCATGTTGGTGCGCATGATCCGCACTCGTCTCTTTGCAGCGGCATGGGTGAAATCTTGCCCTGGTATGCATAGTAGCCGTGTGATAGCCTCCCTCTCTGGTTGTGCTCGCACAGTTGACCCTCCTCCAATATCAGGGGGTGGCCCAGGAACCGTTAAAAGGAAACTACTGGTCCCTTAACCGGGAGTGCAAGTCTCGGTTAAGCATTTAAGGACAGAGGACCTTAAACTCTCTTAAGGTGTGGATGTGGAGCACACTGAAAATGAGGACACGTAGCCCTCTAAAGGTGAGGGCGTCCAGCCCTCTCAAGGCGAGGATGTGTAGTCCTCTGGAGGTGAGGGTGTGCAGCCCTCTGATGGCGAGGACGTGCAATTCTCTGATGGCGAGGGCATGTAGCCCTTAGAAGGTGAGGGCATGTAGCCCTATGAAGGCGAGGACGTGAAGTCCTCTGAAGGCGAGGGTGTGCGGCCCTCTGATGGTGAGGTCGTGTAGTCCTCTCAAGGCGAGGACGTGTAGTCCTCTGACGGTGAGGGTAACTAGTACCCAAGGTGAGGGCGTGTAGCCCTCTCAAGGCGAGGACATGTAGTCCTCTGGAGGTGAGGGTGTGCAGCCCTCTGATGCGTAGTCCTCTCAAGGCGAGGACGTGTAGTCCTCTCAACGGTGAAGGTAACTAGTACCCAAGGTGAGGGCGTGTAGCCCTCTCAAGGCGAGGACATGTAGTCCTCTAGAGGTGAGGGCGTGCAGCCCTCTGATGCGTAGTCCTCTCAAGGCGAGGACGTGTAGTCCTCTCAACGGTGAGGGTAACTAGTACCCAAGGTGAGGGCGTGTAGCCCTCTCAAGGCGAGGACATGTAGTCCTCTGGAGGTGAGGGCGTGCAGCCCTCTGATGGTGAGGACGTGTAGTCCTCTCAAGGCTAGGACGTGTAGTCCTCTCAACGGTGAGGGTAACTAGTACCCAAGGTGAGGGCGTGTAGCCCTCTCAAGGCGAGGACGTGTAGTCCTCTGATGGTGAGGGCGTGCAGCCCTCTGATGGTGAGGACGTGTAGTCCTCTCAAGGCGAGGACATGTAGTCCTCTCAACGGTGAGGGTAACTAGTACCCAAGGTGAGGGCGTGTAGCCCTCTCAAGGCGAGGACGTGTAGTCCTCTAATGGTGAGGGCGTGCAGCCCTCTGATGGTGAGGACGTGTAGTCCTCTCAAGGCGAGGACGTGTAGTCCTCTCAACGGTGAGGGTAACTAGTACCCAAGGTGAGGGCGTGTAGCCCTCTCAAGGCGAGGGTGTGTAGTCCTCTGAAGGTGAGGGCGTGCAGCCCTCAGATGGTGAGGACGTGTAGTCCTCTCAACGGTGAGGGTAACTAGTACCCAAGGTGAGGGCGTGTAGCCCTCTCAAGGCGAGGACGTGTAGTCCTCTGAAGGTGAGGGCGTGCAGCCCTCTGATGGTGAGGACGTGTAGTCCTCTCAAGGCGAGGACGTGTAGTCCTCTCAACGGTGAGGGTAACTAGTACCCAAGGTGAGGGCGTGTAGCCCTCTCATGGCGAGGACATGTAGTCCTCTGATGGTGATAGGTACAAGTACCCAAGGGTCCACCCTTATGAGAAAGCAAGAGATCGACTCATCGAGAGGGCCGGTCATCCCAAATCCACAAGATTTGGACATTAGATGTAGGAAATCTATGCAGTTAACATGATTTTTAGGGATGCATATGCATGCAACCTTTGTCGTGAAATTTGGTAAATGCGGACTTCATATGAAACAATGCAATGTAATGGAAAGTTGTACAATGTTCATGACATTCTTTCCCTTTTTTGTGATTTTGATTTTGATTTAATTTTTTTAGAAAACACAGATTGACTGTCCTTTTGAAAGAGGTGATAATTCATGCAACCTCATCCTATCTTTTTGCAAATCTCTTCGAGAACTCCCTCAGAGTATATGTTCTGTTTGATTTAGTCACTTGACCATTTTGGAGCGACGGCAATGGAGTCGTTTGATGTTTGATCAATCCATTGAAATCCTAGGGTTTGTCCCCCTTTTTTTGTTAAAAACATCGATGGGTGAGAACTTTTGATCGACCCCTATGTTCACTTGAGGCTCATGCACGGTGCCCCTCATTGCCCCAGTGTAAGGCTTTGAGGTACCAATCGTTGTCTTTCGTCATGACCTTGTAGGAGGGAACCTATTGGGTGAGAACTTCTAATCTGCCCCTAGGTTCGCTTGAGGTTTTTGCATGGTGCCTTTCGTTGCCCCAGTGTAGGGCTTAGAGGTACCAATTGTTGTCTTGTTTTCACGACCTCGTAGTGAGGAAGAATGAAAGAAGCAGTTGATTCTTGCAAAAAGAATTTTCCAAGGACGAGAAATAGTTGAAGGATCTTTCAGCTGATGGATTATGTCAAATGACTCCTATGTAGAAGCAAGATGTTTTGATGTCTTGATGATGCTAAAGGATCAAGTGCTTCTAAGTTTTATTCAAGACAAGAATCCAAGAAAATCAAGATATATGATCAAGTTTGATCTCTTAGAATCTTTAGGAAGAAGTTTCCAAATTGAAACAAACAAAAGGTTTGACCAAAGAATTCTATCATTTCAAATTGAGATTTGCTCTCTGGTAATCGATTACCAGTAGTTGAAAATGTTTTAATTCAAATTTTTAAAACCTGTAATCGATTACATAAGTCTTGTAATTGATTACCAGAGGGGATTTTCAAAAAAAAATTTCCAAGAGACATATCTATTCAAATGTTTTATGAACGGCCATTCAAATGTTTTAAAGAGAGTTTTCATTGCCCAAACAGTTTTATCCTCTCGAAAGATCAAGAGTTTTTCTGAACTGAAATGTCTTATCCTCTCAAAAAGATTCCTTGGTCAACCACTTGCATATTCAATAAGGAATTTTGATTGATCTTCATTTTACAATCTACCTCTTTTAGGAGAGACCTCTTCTTCTCTTCTTCTTATTTCTGAAAAGGGATTAAGAGACCGTGGGTCTCTTGTTGTAGAGGATTCCTGAACACAAGGGAAGGGTTATCCCTGTGTGCATTGTTAATCCGAAAAGAGAGTGAAAGTTTAATTGGGGAATAGCCTTTGTATCTTAATTCAAACCCCCTTTTTCTTAAGGTAACTGAGGCTATTTGTCCAACATCCTATTCTTGATAACCCACTTCTCTCTAAAAAGACAGACTTTTCGGAATGAGGTCACATGAACGTCTTGAAAACACAGTCAATCAAATGCCTTTTTTTTTCTTTTTGAAGTCCCTTTTTTATTTTTATTTTGAAACTTATTTGTTTTGAGCTTTATTTGTTGTTTTACGGCAACCCCACCAATGTGCAAGACGAGTAATCTCTGATTGAACGGTCTTGGAAGTCCGAACTCAGGAGCACAGGTCGCTTGAGCAAACAGACCAATGGCTTGCACCCACATTCCGGTGAGAGTTGAATAAGCAAACATGCGTTTGTGAGAGGATGAGAGACAAAGATATCAACTTTATCCATTTCATTTAACATTGTAACTGTGGTTTACAATAATGGCATAAACTTGGAAACCCTGATGAGTCATTAGAGACACCTAACAACAGCCTTCAAAATTGCCCCATGTGTGGCATCTCTTGTCAATGTCAGGATTTACACACGATTCTCCTCAAATTTCAGCCAGGATCAATTAGACCTCGCACCTTATGCTTCAGAGCCCTACAATGCTCAATGGGACGCCCCGAGGCTTCTCCGTGACAAGCACACGTTGCGTTCGAGTCGTATTCTCAGAGAAATGAAGGTTGATGAACCTTGGTTGGGGTTATGGCTACCATTGAATTATCAAGTAGATATGGGAGCAAGTCAGCATAGGACACTGGAACTGGGGTGAATTCTACAGGTTTTCTCGTTGCAAAATTCATTTCTTGGTTGGTGCTCTTGGTTTGTGCTAAAGGTGATGTTCGTCATTGGGAGTGCGGTAGACAGGCTTTGTGGTTGATTTAGGGATGGCCTTTGTGGATAACTGGGTGGTGGGTAAGGAGGAGGTTTGTTATTGGCTGAGTAATGACATTATTGGGTTGGTGGGAAACTTGGCCGTATAGGAATGGTAGTCACAGCATGGGTTTCTCCCTCTTTCTCACCCTCTTCATTTGCCCCAGTTTTCTCATTCGTCCAAGCAGGATGACTAAATTTGCCTCTTTTCAGATCCACTTCGATCCTTTCACTGGCGAAGACCAAATCCGCAAAGCTTTCAGGGTGCGTAGCCCACCATCTTTTCATAGTAGAGTATCGATAATGTGTCTACCATCACGATCATCGTCTCCCTTTCCATCATTGGGGGTACCACCTGGGCCGCCAGATCCCTCCACCTTTTGGGCGTGTTCTTTGAAAGATCCGTCCCCTTTTTTGCAAATGTTCTGTAGTTGCATCCTATCCGTAACCATATCAAAATTGTACTGATACTGCCTAACAAAGTCAACCATTAGGTCCTTCCAAGAATGGACTCGGGAAGATTCCAAGTTAGTGTACCAGGTAACAGCTACCCCAGTAAGACTTTCTTGGAAGGAATGTATCAGCAATTCCTCATCTTTTGTGTATTCCCCCATCTTCTGACAATACATCTTTAGATGGTTCTTGGGACAAGTAGTCCCCTTGTACTTGTCAAAGTCCAGCACCTTGAACTTGGGAGGGGTGATGATATTGGGTACTAGGAACGACTCTTCTAGGTTAGCAAAGGAATAATCTTCACCTCCTTCAATGGCCCTGAGCCTTTCCTCTAGATGATCCGCCTTTCCCTTTTCGGCCATAGCAGGAGGGGCTCTTCCCACCGCAAAATGCAATGGTTGTGGTTGTGGGCAAAACTGAGGGCCCTCCAAAGTGTTTTCAAAGGGTATACCACCAACTGCTTGCCCTTCAGTGGCATATCCGAGCCAAGGCTCGAAGTCAACTAGATTGTGGTGGGGAATTTCATGTGTCTCCCCCATGGTTTGAGAGATATGTGCCTGATCAGATTGAGGTTATTGGTTCTCAATGAGTATCAGAGTGGAGTTATTGAGATTTTCATTGAGAGTGTATGCCACATTGGGTGATGTATAGTTGGGAGGCAAGCCATATGATGGGAAGGCGTGCTCGTTTTGAATTTGCACATCATGGGGGCCGCCCGTACTTCCCAAATCTTTGCCTACCATATCTGAGGTTGGATGATTCATTTGGTTGATGCCGAATGGGGACGTCGGGTTCACCTTAGCAACAACGCTGGTAGCGGCAATTGCAACCGCATTGGCTTCCATTATCTTCTTCATGCTCATCATGGCCTCCATCATTGTGGCCATTTTCTCTTTAATGGCCTCCATGTCGGCCTTCATCTTCTCTTGTATCTCCTCTACTTCACCCATTACTCTAGCTCTAGCACAAGTTCGGTGAGGACGCCGTAAAGCATGTGTTTTTTTTTTTCTTTTTGATAACAATGATTAAGTTCATTTTATTTTATTTTATTTTATTTTTCAAGGAAAGAATGCAATGAGCAATGCAACCAATGAAAAACATGGATGTATGCAAATGATGTACAGTTGAAGCATTGCGAATTTTTACGCAGGATATGGGGTTGAATCAATTTAGATTTTCAACATGATCCATGACATCTTTGTCAAGGTGAAACTGGAAGTAACAAGGACATCAACAATCCTAAATATGTTTGGTAGTAGACGAAGCAGTGATGTGACTCGATTCATCTTTTGCCCCAATTTTGCAAGACGGTTACTTCCATATTTCAACTTGACTTGATGAACCTTTTTATAAAAGCATGAGCTTGGTTCAACCCTATAATCCAAGGAATGGCAATTCTGATCGCCAATACTTCAACAACATCTCATAGGGATGAATGACTCGGGCATACTTTAAGCTATGCATGGAAAATGTAATTATGAAATTGAGATGCCCGAAGAAACACCATTTCCTAGTTAACCATGCATTAGGTACCATGTTCAATTATTTTGTTTTGTTGTTGTGTGTTTTTTTTTTAGAAATGGGTTTATGATCCCAACATGGTTGGCTCATGGTGCCTAACACATGCAACTAAGAATGTAGTGTGAAGTTTCACGCTTCCCCTTTTTTTTTGTTTTTGTTTTGTAGAGGAAAACAAATGGTATGCAATTTTGCAGATCAACAAGTTTGTTGAACGCATATGCATGATGATGCCATGACTCATGCAAAATGTGAGGCTGGAATATGATAATGGACAAATGCAGGAACGATATGTTTATGATGTTATGAAGAGATGCTTATGCGATGCATGATATGAACGCATTTTACGGACACGAGAGCCCGGAAAATTATCTCTTCTTACTTGCGCATTTGGGGGCGCAGTGCCCCATGTGTACAATTAAGAAGGTGATATGGACCTTCCGGCTTCCCGTGACAAAGGATGAGACCAACATACAATGCATGCTAGAGATAAAATGCGGGAGTGACTTGATTCGCACTGATTTTTGGAGTAAAAACGTGGGGTAAACTCATTTTATTCAAAAAGTTTTATAACTAGTCAAGATCTGAGCGACAATACAAACTTCCTAGCGGTTTCTAATCATATGGTCCATTAAGTCTATCATATGCTGACAATAGCTGAGAAGTCCGTGGATCTCCTCGGGGGCGGAGTAGGTGTCCGCCATTGCTTTGGCCTTGGCTAGCAATCGGGGAAATTCTTGACTCCTGTTCAAAGTAAGAGCAAATCGGTCCATCCACATTGTTGCCTCTTGGTGCAATGAATCAATTACCCTTTCCCTTGCTTCCCTTTCTGCTGATATCTTGGCGTACTCATCCTCTAGCCTTTGCTCGTGAGTCACCGCTAGATTTAGCTTCTCTTTGCACTCATCGATGATGGCCCACATATTCCCTTCAGTCTCGCTTTAACTGTTGGGACAAATTTCTTTTCGACCTAAGGCAAGCCGTTAGCTCGTCCTTCAAGATCATGCCTTTGACCCGTGATGATTCCTTTCACCTCTTCGTTCCAAGGCTTCAGCTGTGGCCATATTGACGTCCCTTAGTTCATCATACTCTTTTCAGACTTTGATGGCTATGGACTTGAACTTCTCTTCGACCACCCGGGCTCTTTCAAGCTCTGCCTTTAGGGCTTGTACCTCATCACTTTCTCACAGTCTTTAGATTTGGGAGCCAATCCAATCCTTGTGTTCGGACTCTCAGCCACTTATGATAGCCGCCGATGATCCCATTACTGCTTCCCCTAAGCTCTCTGTCCTTTCTTCACGCCGCATCCCATGCCTTGCGAACTCCTTGGAGTACCCTCGCATTGTGGTCACTGAAACCCCGTGCAATGAAAGGCGTGATGCTTTCGTCTGATGGCACTCCTCTCATGGGACATCCTTCGCATGAAGATAGAATCCTGATTCTTCCTTCCTTCTAGCGAGGGAACCAATTAACAGACTCACCTCCATGCTAGCCAAGAGTTGGTCCCAATTCGCCTTTCCTTTTTCGACGCACGAGCGGTGACCTTGTAGCGGATAGACGGGCCTACCTTCTTGGAGAAAAAGGTGTGAAACCAGCCACACATAGAGAGCCAGTGCACAACAAACAATTCTTGCGCTACTCTTTTCACATCCCCGGTCGAACGTGTCATACATGGTCAAAATGGCGACGACCGGGCTTTCCTTGCCATGATGAAAGGCGAGGAAAGCGTCAATCGCTGCTAGGTCCACTAACCCTTCCATATTCGGAAAGAGGACAACTCCAAAGATCAAAAGCGCCAAGATGTCAATAAAAGAAAGCCCATTCGCCTTGATTTGCCAAGGCCTTTGCCCTTTCCTCCAAACACTTCCTTGGTACTCCGACTACCCCATTCCTGTTTTTCTTTACACGGTCCAACTCTTGTGCTGAGATTTTCACTACCTTGGCAACTCTTGTCGTGGAGGGATAGAACCCAGAGAAAAGATATGGCTTCCTTCCTCCCAGTGGGCATCCCAGGATTTCTTTAAACTCTTTCACAGTCGGCACTAGCTGGAAGTCCTCAAATGTGAAGCACCTTAGGGGCTGGTCATAATACTGGGAAAGGGATGCAATCGGTTCCATGGAGACTTCTACCCTAGCTAGGTCCCAAATCTTACCATAGGCTTTGCGAAAGGCTTGCCGTTGAAGTTGACCCATTAATTGCCCCAACTCTCGTAAACTAGTGACCTCTAAGCTCTTGATTTTGACTTGATAGGACCTCTTTTTAAGCGAAGGCTTTTGACTTGATCCCATGTTTTACTAAAGTGAAATAAAATCTAGTGCGAATCAAAACTCCGACATCTATCATGGGTGGAATGGATGAATGCATGAAGAAATGTATATGACACAGATGCAATTTACGAATACGAGGGCCCGAGGAATTGTCTCCTTCTTAGATACAACGTCTAGGGGTAGCAAAGTGCCCCAACATACGTTTTTAAGAAGGCGACACGGACCCTCCGTTGGTTTGTTTACCGAAGGGATCAAGACAGAACCCATATGCGATGCCTAAAAGACACAATGCGGGAATGTACATAGTATGACAATATTCACTGAACATAAGCAAAAGGGGTATATGATACTTATGCATGGCAGTTGTGAAAAATGGCACGCAGCGTGTTTGCTCCGTGCCCCTATTTAAGGGACTTATAAGGGAGAGAACTAACTAGGCATTTAGTGATAACCCCCAAGGTAGTCATATCTCTTTTGATAGTTTCTAGAGGTATCATTCTCTTCGAAGAACATATTGCAGCAGTAGGGACTACTAGCAACAATAAGTTTTCAAAGAAAAAAGCTCTAAATGAGGGTTCACTATAATCAAGCAAGTCGGAGACCTAGCATGATCATAGATTCACCTCCATTCCTTATGTTCCCACGAACCCAGGTATAGGGCCCTTTTTCAACTCACAGTGTGTGCAAATAGTGTTAGTGTTTGTGTGCATCAAATGAATAAATATTTACCTCAAGCATACAAAAAATGCACTAAAAGCATCAAAGAGTTATATATACAAGAACATAATGAAGGAACGCCAACAAAGGAGTAAGTCATGGTAAAACATTGCACAAGATTAAATGGCCTAACTCTCTAAAAATTGTCCCCAGCGGAGTCGACAACTGTCGCAACCTACCCTTCGGCGGGAGGGCGACGCGAGACTCACGGGATGCGTGTTCCACGAAAGGAATACGCGCGGAGTCGCCACCAACGTTTATTTGAGGAAAACGTCGGAAAAACCGGAAAAGACGCGATCTACGAACTTTTAAGTGAAAGGTTCGGGAGTTGTATTTACGCACGGGGAAGGTATTAGCACCCCACGCGTCCGTCCCAAGGGACGGCAGCCTTTAATCGAATGTGCAAACATGACTTTGATTTTTACGTTCCCTTTTATGTCCTTATATCCTTTATACCCTTTTTATATTTTTCTTTTTTTTGTGGTCGACAAGGGTGTTTCCCTTTTCTCCTACGTATTCCTCAATTGCGATGAGGAAATCAGACCTACGTAGTTCTTTCGGAACAAAGTGTTTGGTTAAGTTGTTTTTGTCTTTTTTGCAAAATATGTTTTTATTGAACAAAAGGTCATTTAAGGTGTTGAACCATTAAACGGTCTTTTGATTTTGAAAGGAGAGAAACGTTAAGGCGTTGGACCATTAACGATCTCTTGTTTTTGAAAGGAGAGAAAAGTTAAGGCATTGGACCATTAACGATCTCTTAGGGTGGTCGACAAAAGCGGGGCTTTTGCTCCTACGTATCCTCAATGAGGAACTCAGACCTACGTAGTTCTTGCTTATCAAGTGATTCTTTTTTACTTAAGTGGTGATCATTTTAAGGCGTTGGACCTTAAAAATGATCCATTTTACTTAGTGAGAAATTGAAATGACAAACTTCAAAAGCCTATTTTTATGGACGAGCTTGACTAGGCGAGTTGATTTTAGCCTCAGTTTCACTTTAGTTATTAATCAATTCGATTAAGAATGAGAAATCCCAAAGAGAAAACGTCCGATTGATTTTCCGCTTTATTTTGCTAAAAGATTTTTTATTATTATTATATTATTTTTTACCTCCTGTCGCAACCTACCCTTCGGCGGGAGGGCGACGCGAGACTCGCGGGATGCGTGTTCCACGAAAGGAATACGCGCGGAGTCGCCACCAACGTTTATTTGAGGAAAACGTCGGAAAAACCGGAAAAGACGCGATCTACGAACTTTTAAGTGAAAAGGTTCGGGAGTTGTATTTACGCACGGGGAAGGTATTAGCACCCCACACGTCCGCCCCAAGGGACGGCAGCCTTTAATCGAATGTGCAAACATGACTTTGATTTTTTATGTTCCCTTTTTATGTCTCTATATCCTTTATACCCTTTTTATATTTTCTCTTTTTGTGGTCGACAAGGGTGTTTCCCTTTGCTCCTACGTATTCCTCAATTGGGATGAGAAAATCAGACCTACGTAGTTCTTTCTTATCAAGTGATTCTTTTTTACTTTAAGAGGTGATCATTTTAAGGCGTTGGACCTTAAAAATGATCCATTTTACTTAGTGAGGAAATGAAATGACAAACTTCAAAAGCCTATTTTTATGGACGAGCTTGACTAGGCGAATTGATTTTAGCCTTTAGTTTCACTTTAGTTATTAATCAATTCGATTAAGAATGAGAAATCCCAAAGAGAAAACGTCCGATTGATTTTCCGCTTTATTTTACTAAAAGATGTCTTTTTGATTATTATATTATTTTTTACCTCTTTTTTTGATTTCCAATGTGGTTACGGCACGACCGAACGGTCGGAATTCATTTTAACCGAAGTTAACGGATAATACAATTCAAACGTTCGGTGGAAATTTATTTTATTTTTAAGTTAAGCGAGAAATGACTTAAGTAAAATGGCTTAAGCACGTCAACAGGGGGTATAAAAAGTAAACAAAACGAGAATAAAAATGCGCGAAACACAATGTGGACCACTACGGGCACATAGAATGAATCGAAAAGCTTGGTTCGAGGTACTTACCCGTTGAAGATCGAAGAACGATGAAGAACGAATGAAGAACGTCGAAGAACGGTTGAAACCTTTGCGAGATTCCTCACGGAAAACGTTACGGAAACGTTTCGGAAGCGCCTCGGCTTAGATTTTCTTCACGGAAACAATTTTTCCAAGCAAATTCGAAAGAGAGAGAAGTGCCTAAGGGGCTGAACCCCTTCCTTCTTCACTTCCTCCCCTATTTATAGCAAAATAGGGGAGGTGGTTGCACCCCCATTTTTACTAAGTACACCCCCCTCTGCTGTTTTTTGGTGATTCTTTTTTCGTAAAGTTACGGAAACTTACGAATTTTGTAACGATACTTGTTTTCTTTCCGTAATGTTACGGAACCTTGCGGATTACATAATCATCCCCTTTTTGACTTACGGAATGTTACGGAACCTCACTTAATTATGCAACGATGCTTCCATTTGATTTCCGGTGTGTCACGGAAACTTACGGATTGTGCATCAATATTTTTTTGGTTTTTCGGCATGTCCTGGAATTTCACAAATTGCCTAATGATGGGTGCCAAGCACCTCACGAGGACCAAAGAATGGTCGCACGTCATCGAGCAAAGGTCCCCGGACGAAATTAAGGTATGACAGTTGCCCCTCTTTACTTGTCTTTTATTGGAGATAAAAGGAAAGTAAAGATAAGACACTAATTTCGTTCCTCTCGACTTGGCGAGAGTCGCGGGTGACCATAAAATCTCCACATGCAAATGACTTGTTGTTCCCAAAATTTCACAAATTGCCTAATGATGGGTGCCAAGCACCTCACAAGGACCAAAGAATGGTCGCATGTCATCAAGCAAAGGTCCCCGAAAATCAGTGTATGACACTAATTTCGCTCCTCTCGGTTGACGAGAGTCGCGGGTGACCATGACTTGTCGTTCCTAGAATTTCACAAATTGCCTAATGATGGATGCCAAGCATCTCACAAGGACCAAAGAATGGTCGCATGTCATCAAGCAAAGGTCCCCGAAAATTAGTGTATGACACTAATTTGGCTCCTCTCGGTTGACGAGAGTCGCGGGCGACCATGAAATTTCCGCATGTAAATGACTTGTTGTTCCCGGAGGAACAAAAGGTGCAGAAGACTATGTCAGTCTCTGCATGCTATCATGCGTTCTGTCTTACAGATAGCAAAAGAATGTTTATACGGATAACCACTCGGGTATTTCCGCGTATCATCGGGCCCGCCGCCTCTGGATGATACAAGGGTGCAGAATGACCAAACTCGGTCTCTGCTTGTCATCGGGCCCGCCGCCTCTGGATGACAAAAGGGTGCGAATAACCGTAAGGTATCTCCGCGTATCATCGGGCCCGCCGCCTCTGGATGATACAAGGGTGCAGAATGACCAAACTTGGTCTCTGCTTGTCATCGGGCCCGCCGCCTCTGGATGACAAAAGGGTGCGAATAACCGTAAGGTATCTCCGCGTATCATCGGGCCCGCCGCCTCTGGATGATACAAGGGTGCAGAATGACCAAACTCGGTCTCTGCTTGTCATCGGGCCCGCCGCCTCTGGATGACAAAAGGGTGCGAATAACCGTAAGGTATCTCCGCGTATCATCGGGCCCGCCGCCTCTGGATGATACAAGGGTGCACGTCACATGACCTCAGGGTCAGTATGACAAAGATTATCGGGCGGGTGACAAAAGCAAAGCTCTTGCTCCTACGTATCCTCCAATGAGGAACTCAGACCTACGTAGTTCTGGGTAACTTGTGAGACTTGAAAAAGTCTCGGTGTTTTCTCCACTAAAATGCAAACATGCTTTAGCAAAGAGACAAATATTCCAACTGATTTAGAGCAGCATATGCTTTTTTGAGTGAAAAACAATGCGTCTACCGGGGAAGGAGAGTCTGCTGATGAAATCTCCCATAACCATAAATGAGATTTTGGATGTTAGCATTTCGTTTCTAAATGACCATTTAGAGGAAACACTGGGTTCGACAAAAATAGAAGAAATCCACTCAAAGTGTATCAATCTCGCACAGGTAAGTGTTTCATCCTAATTCCGAACCATAGATATGTCATGACTTGGCTTTGCAAATTATTTCCTATCAAATCAAAAATTACACGCGTGATCATGGATCAATAGGGCTTCCCTTGGGAATGGGTTCTTTTGGTGGTTTCTTCTTTCGGCTTTTGTGTGTTTTTGGCTTTTGATTTTCCTGGCTTTTTCTTTTTCTGTTTTTTTTGTTTAGTGCGGGGCGAGAGAAAAAAGGTCGCTAGCGCACGGGATTTTGGTTGGTAATTAAAGGGAGAAGACCATTTTAGGTCGTGGTTTCCTTTCCTTCCTTTTTTGTTCATTTGGTGACAATTCTGTATTGTTCAGATATTGTCTGGTTAAAAGACCTTTCTGCACATTTCTTCTAGTTTCTTTGATCAAGAACTTTCTTTCCTTCCTTTTTTACTTTCTCCCATTCTTTGGTTGGGAATTTTCTTTCTTTTCCTTTTGCTTTCTCCCACTCTTTGATTGGGAATTTCCTTTCTTTTCTTTTTGACTTTCTCTTTGATTGGAAATTTTCCTTCTTTTCTTTTTTGCTTCCGAGGGTAAGGATTATGGTGAGTCAGGATTTTGGCTCAAGGCTTGTAGAATGGCTAGACATGATACATGTCAGGGTTTGGTTTGGTTCAAGGATAAAAAGGGATGCCCCACATTATTTCCATGACACAAATGCAAAAATGATGATTTGGAAATTTTATGCAAAACTGGTTATGCATGCACCTATGCGGACACTCAAGTGTCAAATTTTTATGGTCATGTGATGCTAGGGCTCAGGATTCATTTCCTCTATTTTAAATCAACCCAATGTTTCCAAAATATGTTCTTTTATCAATTTGTGCATTCATCCGAGTCCATTTTGGGCGTCTGGGAAAATCTTCACAGCATTCACCCTTCAAGTGTATACACATTTTTTTCAAAAACTAGTTATGATCAGTGAATTTTTCCAAAGAAAAGTTGGAAGTCATCTCTTTTCAAAAGCATGTTGGTTTTTCAGCTTGACAACTTATTTTTCTTTTTTCTCCTTCCTTTTTTTTTTTTTTTATCATTATCATTTGTTTATTTCTTTTTCTTGTTTTTTTTTTTTTACTTGCCCTCTTCTTTCCCTTTTGTTCTCTTTTTCTTTTCACTTTCTTTTCTTTTCTATTTCATTTTCTTTCCTTTTCTATTTTTATTTTTATCATGATGATTTTTTTTGTTTATTTCACCTATATACTTTTGGACGATGTTCCTAAACGAAGAACTCTACACGGTTCCAGAATTTCAAACATCATCGATAGTAATGATATATAAATACTAACGCACCAATCTAAACAAAAATGTATGCGCTGTACAAATGACAATCGAAACAACAAAAACAAACGTTAGTCTCTCAAGTCAAAACAATAACATAGAATAAAAATGACAAAAGAAATATGAAAGAAAACATGAATCTGGGGATCTCCCAGTCACGTGTCTCCACTCCCTCCCAAGAAGTCAAGCAAATCGGCCATCTCCTCATCCTCGTGGGCTTCTTCTCCATCGCCGGGAGCTTTTGGGGGTGCCTCTCCTGCTTGGGCCTCGGGCCAATCTCCGGGCCATGCTACCTCTGCCCTGAACTGGTCTGGAGTAGGGCATGAAAAAGAAGCGAAGCCCTGGCTCTGCATGCTAAGGCTCATCTGGTACAGACAGTCATGGGTCCGTACATGTGCTCGGTGGTTGGCCGCCTGCTGGCGAACCAAATGCCGTAAATACTGCTCTATGTCAAATGCCCCAGCCTGGCCAGCCTGATGAGGTGGTGGTGGCGCGCCTGCGGCCTGTGGAGCATCACCCTGAGCCTGTCTCTGGGTACAGTACTTCTCAATAAAAGCCCGGGTGATGGGCGGCCGAATCACCTTGGTAGGTGCAACGGGGACTCCGAACGACTGGCAGAGTCCTGTGATCAGTGCGGGGAATCCCAGGGCCCTGTTGGACTTATCTGGGTCCAAAGGGTGCCTAGTGGGCGCCATACCTGCAAAAATATATATGGCATCAGCGAACAACTGAGCCACATGGATGCTCATCCGTGTCAGGATGGCGTACACCAGCTGGCACTTAGGCATGGGGAGGTCGGAATTATGATCGGTGGGCAGGATGTTGCTGAGGAGCAACGTCATCCATATCTGGGTCAGGGTGGTCATGTTGGTGCGCATGATTCGCACTCACCTCCCTGCAGCAGTCCGGGCAAAATCCTGCCCCGGTATACATAGCAGCTGGGCGATGGCCTCCTCATCAAACCCATCAGACCGGTTCCTCCTCTGGCCATACTCGCATTCCTGGCCCTCTTCCAATACCATCGGATATCCCAGGAGCTGGCTGATAGCGTCGGCATCGAACGGGATCCACTGACCCCTAACCCAGGATCTCATGTCACGCACGCCCTCCTCTGTTGGCCAAGCATTGGCATAAAACTCAAGGACTATTTCTGGATCAAACTTGGCCATGGGAGTAACCAGTGGTGCCCACCGCCGGCGCCCTATTTCCTCCTGGAAATCAGTATACTCGTCGTCCCTGAGCTGGACACGTCGCTCCCGGAGAAACGACCATCCCTTGATGGCTTCGAAGCGCTGCTGGTGTACAACGCTCCTAAAGCAGTGACTGTCGTACTCCGGGGCGGAACTAGTTCCTTCGGCCGCCTTGTCCTTCCTGGACCTCTTTGAGGCAAGCTTCCTCGGGGCCATTCCTGCGAAGGCAAACATTTGGAAAGTTAGTTTTACCAGTGGGACATTACTCTTAAAGCAAAAATGGCATATAACCTCCTCCCCTAAATACAAACATCAATGTAAATTTAGAGCAAGCTTATGCGCATATTTCCTTACAAACGTTCTCTTGCACAAGACATTCTATTAACCGAAAAAAATGCACCCATATACAATCAAGGCAGCTTTGTTACCTAGATTATTTACACGTACTTCCAAGGTGTATTTGTTACTTACATCACACACATCTCCTTGGCTAAATTCTCATACATGCATACTCAAAGCATTTTGGGGTACCAAAAATTGCACATGTGCACATCTTGGTATTTCTAATACCTATACATACACAAACTTCATGATGAATCTTGACTATCTACACAATAAGGTGCTACATTTCATGCTCTTTTCAAGTTTTTGCTACCTAAAGCCGCATGCAAATTCAAGTATATTTTCCTTTGCTGACTAAAATTGTATTCAAATTAAAAAGTATCTTCTTTTCATAACATGCAACATATTTATGTATATTTTTTTGTGAGACATTTTGACTACCAAAAATTATATGTACATACATCCAAGTATTTTGCTATCATACCCAAAGTGTAAATTGCCAAAGGTATTTTGCTACCTATTCTAAACCTACACATTTATGATGAGCAAAATTCCTAACCATCTAGGCATAGGGAAAATATTGTAGCGTGGCCCATAGCTGATTGCTGGCCAAAAAAGGGTAACTTTACCCAATATGCACCTCCTTTTGTGCTCTTTTTGCATAAAATTTCAATTTCTAGGACTAGGATATATGTGGGGCAATTACTCTAGCCTTTTCGGGAATGAATACATATTCCAAAAAAAAATAGAAAATATGCACAAACCAAAATACCCCATGGGTTGTCTCCTTACAAAAGTCACACGCTAATGCCATTGAGGCATTTCACCGAACACTTGGTGGGCGCGCGTTTAGGCATCAATAGCAAGAGAACGGGGACAATGTGGCATGTCCTATTGTTTCAAAATGCATTATAGGCCTAGGGCCATCTCATACCAACCCCTAATTCAACCTAATCAAGCAAGAAAACAAATCAAAATTGCCCCATATATTTGAGCACACTCCCACAATTTAGAGCACCAAAAGGAGATCAAAATACACCAATGAAAAGCTAGAAAGCTTAGGGATGGAATACTTACTTGTTGGTGATGAACAAAAGCGCAAAACGGAATCAAAAAATGCGGAAAAGGATGACCCTAGGGCTGCAAATTCGTCAATCCCGTGGGTATGGCTTTTGAAAGGGGGGAAAAGAAGTTTTTGAATGTAAAAACGCCCCCCCTTTCGTCATTTTTATAATTTGGTGCAGGGGTGGCTCGCCCAGGCGAGCTAACCTGCACTTTTTTTTTTTTTTTTTTTTTTTTGAGGGGAACATTAACCATGTCCCCTCCCTTCCCATGGATTAGCATTTTGCCTAACTTGAACTTACTTAGGTTAGAATTAGGCGTTGATTACTTATCTTATTATTACTCTTTTCCTTTTTTTAAAACAAACAAATAGTAAAAGAAAGCTGCAAAATACAAAGGATACGGGGCTGCCTTGCAGCGACATTCCCTGCTTGTTTCGCACAGAGAAAGGGCAACGATCGGTCGGTCGTGACCCCATCCCCGCTTGCGTTCATCCTTAAGTACCTGCAAGTAATAAACAACCAGGTATGGCCAATCTAGGCCGCATCATTACCCTACCTTGATTGGTTTCTGCCGTTCATGTTTTGTCTTCACTCCAGAAGGTAGCCCAAGGTGATCCTGCCCCTGTTTTACCACAACAATATACATGCGTATGCGTATGCGTATGCATGAATGTTTTCAAACGCAGAAAATTTAGGGAAAGTTGGTTCAGGTTCAATTCTAATTAAGCGCTTGGGGGATCCCATGAACTGAGCGGAAGGGCTCAGGCGATCACAAATTAACGCAAGGTGTGAAACTAACGTGAGGACTAAAAGCCTCAAATCCATGTTCATTTCTTTGAAAGATCGTAACAAGAGATACAACGGACCGGAAATCCCTGGGGGGAAATCTAGAAAACGCATAAAGATAGAGAACATGCAGCGACATCCTTAATTGCCCCAGCTTCTAAGCATAATATTGTTTGACGACATCGGAGTTCACGGGTGAAGGTAGCTCTTCGCCATCCATGTTGGTAAGCACCAGGGCTCCTCCGGAGAAAGCCCTCTTCACAACAAAAGGCCCTTCGTAGTTCGGGGCCCATTTCGCTCGGTGGTCCTTGACAGCATGGGACATTTTCTTTAGCACAAGGTCTCCCTCATGGAACTTGCGTAAGCGTACTTTCTTGTCGAACGCGCTCTTCATTCTTTGCTGGTACAAACGCCCATGACTCATGGCCGTTAAGCGCTTACCCTCAATGAGGTTGAGCTGATCGTAGCGTGTTTGAGCCCACTCTGATTCCTTTAATCCGGATTCTGCCAAGATCCTTAATGACGGGACTTCTACCTCAAATGGTAACACCGCCTCCATCCCATATACCAATGAGAACGGCGTTGCCCCAGTTGACGTTCGCACTGAAGTCCGGTAACCGTGTAACGCGAATGGGAGCATCTCGTGCCAATCCTTGTATGACACGGTCATCTTTTGGATAATCTTTTTGATATTCTTATTGGCTGCTTCCACGGCTCCATTCATCTTTGGCCGGTAGGGTGTGGAATTGTGATGCTGGATTTTAAACTCCTCGCACATTTCCCCCATCATCTTGTTATTCAGGTTGGTGCCGTTGTCCGTGATAATCTTCCTTGGCAAACCATATCGGCAGATGATCTCCTTCTTAATGAACCTGACCACCACATTCCTCGTGACGTTGGTATATGAAGCCGCCTCGACCCACTTGGTGAAATAATCTATTGCCACGAGGATGAAGCGATGACCATTCGAGGCCTTGGGCTCAATGGCCCCGATGACATCTATTCCCCACATGGAGAAAGGCCAAGGGGCGGACATGACATTCAGAGGATGCGGTGGGGCATTGACATTATCCGCGAATGCTTGACATTTGTGGCACTTCCTCACATGGACACAACAATCACTTTCCATAGTAAGCCAGTAATAACCTGCTCTTAAGATCTTCCTGGCCATAGCATGCCCGTTGGCGTGCGTTCCAAACGAGCCTTCATGGACTTCCTCGATCATGTGATTTGCCTCCTTGGCATCCACACATCGCAGGAGTGTCATGTCGTGATTTCTCTTATACAGTGTGCCTCCGCTCATGAAGAAACTGGCTGCCAACCTCCTCAATGTCCTTTTATCGTTGTCGGCAATCTCTGGCGGGTATTCTTTGCTTACGACATATTGCTTGATGTCGTAATACCAAGGCTTTCCGTCCCGTTCCTCTTCCACTTGGCAACAATGTGCGGGTTTGCCACGACACTGAAATTCAATGTAGGGTAGGTCCCCGTGCGGTGTTAGCTGGAACATAGATGCCAACGTAGCAAGTGCATCCGCCATTTGATTTTCCTCGCGGGGAACATGATGGAAGGAGATCTCATCGAAAGTTTTAGCCAATTCCTTGATATAGGCTTTGTAGGGTATCAGCTTGGGATCTCTAGTTTCCCATTCCCCTCTCAGCTGATGGATTACCAACGCTGAGTCGCCGTACACCTTGAGTAGTTTGACATTGGAGTCAATTGCTGCCTGGACTGCTAGGGCACATGCTTCATATTCGGCCATGTTGTTGGTGCAGTCGAATCCTAGCCTGGCTGTGAAAGGTACACATTGATTGTCCGGAGAGATCAACACTGCCCCAACGCCATGACCTAGAATGTTTGACGCTCCGTCAAACCATACAGTCCATTTGTCCCGATCTTCGTCCGACTTTTCCTCGAACAAGGCCATGATGTCCTCATCCGGGAATTCCGGATGCATGGGCTGGTAATCGTTAAGAGGCTGTTGAGCCAAATAATCTGCCAAAGCGCTTCCTTTTATCGCCTTTTGGGTGACGTAGACTATATCAAACTCAGATAGCAAGACTTGCCACCGGGCGATTCGTCCTGTGAGAGCTGGCTTTTCAAAGATGTACTTGACCGGGTCCATTTTGGATATCAACCAGGTAGTATGGCTCAGCATGTACTGCCTTAAGCGATGGGACGCCCATACTAAAGCACAACACGTTCTTTCGAGCAAGGAGTAATTCATCTCACAGGTCGTGAACTTCTTACTTAGGTAGTAAACAGCGCGCTCTTTCTTCCCGGATTCATCATGTTGCCCCAGCATACACCCCATTGATTCGTCCAAGATTGTCATGTACAAAATGAGAGGCCTTCCAGGTACTGGTGGCATAAGCACGAGAGGATTCATTAGGCACTTTTTGATCCTTCCAAAAGCCTCTTGGCAATCCTCATTCCACTGATCAGTTTGGTTTTTGCGCAAGAGTTTAAACAACGGCTCACAAATGGCGGTGAGCTGCGATATGAATCTGGCAATATAATTCAAGCGCCCCAGGAAACCTCGGACTTGCATCTCTGTACGGGGTTCCGGCATCTCAAGGATAGCCTTCACTTTTTCGGGGTCTACCTCTATCCCTTTCTGGCTTACAACGAAACCAAGCAATTTCCCTGATTTGACCCCAAAGGTACACTTAGCGGGGTTCAACCTTAATTGATATTTCTTAAGCCTTTCGAACAATTTCCGCAGGTTGACAAGGTGTTCTTCCTCGGATTTAGATTTAGCAATTATGTCGTCCACGTAGACCTCGATTTCTTGATGCATCATATCATGGAACAAAGCTACCATGGCCCGTTGATAAGTTGCCCCGGCATTCTTGAGTCCAAAGGACATCACCTTGTAACAGAACGTTCCCCACAGGGTGACGAAAGTAGTCTTTTCCATATCCTCGGGCGCCATCTTTATCTGATTGTAACCAGAGAAACCGTCCATGAAGGAAAATAAAGCGAAATTGGCCGTGTTATCTACGAGGATATCGATGTGTGGTAAAGGAAAATTGTCCTTGGGACTGGCCCGATTCAGGTCCCGATAATCTACACACATTCGTACTTTCCCATCTTTTTTAGGAACTGGTACGATGTTGGCAACCCATTCTGGATACCGAGCGACGGCCAGAAATCCAGCGTCAAATTGCTTCTTCACTTCTTCTTTTATCTTCAAGGATGTTTCGGGCTTCATCCTCCTCAATTTCTGTTTTACCGGGGAACACCCGGGATTTAGAGGTAATCGGTGCTGCACAATGTCAGAACTCAAACCGGGCATATCTTGGTATGACCAAGCAAAGATGTCTTGGTAGTCTTTTAGCAGGATTATTAATTCTTCACGGATAGGTGCGGTAATGCCTGTACCTATCTTTACTTCCCTCTTTCCACTGCCAATTCCTAAGTCTACTAGCTCTGTTTCTTCTTGATGAGGCCCCATTTCTTGGTCCTCATGGGCGACCATTCTTTCTAGTTCCGAAGGAAGTCCCACACCCTCATCTCCTTCATCTTCCGTTTGATTCATTTCTTGCTCGAAGTTGATAGACGGGTCCCAGGTATTAGTACCTTCGGGGGACTCGTCATCGAATATGCCGTTTTAGAAAAAGAAGTAAACATGCAAATGAATGAGAATGGGTAGAGACCAGGAACAGATGAAGAAAGATCCTTGTATTATAAATTCAAACACAAAAGACACAAAGCCTTAACAAAATGAAAACTCTAAAGCCTAGGCCCAACTATAGAGCTTTTAAAACCGTAAAGGTTTACATTATGCTTGTTGCGTAAATGCCGGGGCGTTCCTCCACTCGCCAATTTCCCAGCTGGAAATCAGGAGAGCATGGTCGTACCAAATCCAAAGTACCCGGAATATCATCTTCGCATATCGCGAACGCTTGACCTTTGTCTCCCGAACCCGCACTTATAAAGCTTCTACTTATGTGGCAGGGCGGGCTTCCTTCACCTTCTTGTCTCCAACGCGAACTTTGACCATTATTCTTCCTTCAATGCTTCTTTTCATGTCTGCCTGAGTGGGCTTATAGCCTAAACCATACTTCCCACGATTTCCTTGAGTATTTATCAGGCTAGTTATGCCGCCGTTGTTTTTTCCTAAACCCATCCCGGGTTCAAAACCGTTCCCCAACATAACTCGGGCCATCATTACCGCTGCATCGAACAGACAAGGTTGCCCAAAGAGGGAGTCCACGGAGGAAATGCTGACCACCTCAAAAGACTGGAAAGCAGTTTCTAACGATTCTTCTGCGGCTTCCACATAAGGCATGGAGGATGGGCAGCTTACCAAGATATCTTCCTCGCCTGACACGATGACCAAGTGCCCCTCCACTATGAATTTCAGCTTTTGGTGGAGCGTAGACGGCACGACTCCCACTGAGTGGATCCACGGGCGCCCCAACAGGCAGCTGTAGGGGGGGTTAATATCCATTATTTGGAAGGTGACTTGACAGGTGTGAGGGCCTATTTGTACCGGGAGATCGATCTCTCCCCTAACCTCTCGGCGAGTGCCGTCGAAGGCCCGAACCACCATTGAACTTGGTTTTAAGTGGGAAACATTGAATGGTAACTTCTCCAAAGTGCTCTTAGGCATCACGTTTAAACTGGAACCATTATCGATGAGTACCTTGGCTACGATATGGTCCATACACTTGACTGACACGTGTAAAGCCTTATTATGCCCTCTCCCCTCGGCGGGGATTTCTTCTTCGGCGAAGGCAAGATAGTTGTTGGCAGTGATATTGTTGACCAGCCCTCCGAAACCTTCTACGAGATATCTTGGGCCACATGAGCCTCGTTCAGCACTTTTATTAGCAGAGCCCGATGAGGCTCGGAGCTCATAAGTAACTCCAGCAGCGAGACCCTAGCCGGGGTTTTGTTGAGCTGTTCGATAACCTTGAATTCGCTCTGCTGAATTATGCGAAGGAACTCGCTGGCTTCCTCTAGCGACACCTCCTTTCTACCATCCTTTTTCTCTGGGGGCCCTTTGCTGGAATATCTTTATTCGAAGCGTGGGGTGCCTCGCCATCTTGTTCCTCCACCACTTTTCCTTTTCCTTTGACGTCGGCGGGTTGGACTGGTAGGTCCGGAGGTGCGAACACACGACCACTACGGGTCACACCACTCAGCCCCGTGATATTTGTTACTTTAGCTGACAGCGAGCTGACGTCAGTGACTTCTTCTTCCTTCTTCCCCGGAGGTGTATATCTCCACGGGACCGCGTGACTATTTTGGTACGGGAAAGGAACAGGTTTGGCCATTAAGGGGTGCCCGGGCTTTTGCGAGGCTGCACTTTTAGTGAAGTATATCACCAAGGGTTTGGGCTTCGCAACACGCTCCCTCTGTAGATTGCATGCATATATGCTGCTCTTCTTTTCCTTCAATGCCGACTTCTAGTCGACCTTGGTCTATCATCCGTTGTAACAATTCCTCTACTTCCAAACACGTCTCCATGTCATGCATCTCGCCGGAATGTAGCAAACAGGAATCCTCCTTACACCCACTATGGGGAATTACACCTCCCTTTTGTAGGGCCTCAAAGATAAACCTCCTAGGGGTTGCCACATCCTTTAAAGGTTTAGACCTGTGCGGCCTATCGGATTCAACTGCATTAACTGCTCCCCCTCCATGATTGGCGAGCGGGTTGGTCCTCACATTGGGCCGATCCTCTTGGAAAGTCAGCCATCCGGCATCCATTAAATGTTGGACCTTGTATTTAAGGGCCAAGCATTTTTCGACGGAATGCCCCGGGACACCCCCATGGTACTTGCAAGTTGCATTAGGGTCATACCACTTCGGGAAAGGGGGTTCGAGGACCCTTCCGGGAGTTACCACGGCCAGATGATTGGCAATGAGGGATGGTAGAAGATCTTCGTACGTCATTGGGAGCGGGGTGAATTCCGGCAATGGCCTCGGAGGGAAGTTCCTTGTCGTGTTGGAATTACCGGCCGGTCGAGTCGTGTTCGGAGTTGGAACTTGGGGAGCTTCCCTCTGGGTGGGTGCCTTAGGCTGCACGGGTGTTGAACCAGAGGCGTTCCCAGCATGAGCCGAGAAGCTTGGGTGATGTTGCGCGTACTGATGGGTACCATGAGGTGTTTGCTGGGGTTTGACCCACGCGGGCGTTGAAGAGACGGCATGGGCATCTCCTTCCTTCCTTTTTGCCCCTGTTGCCCCGATTCTTTTGGCGTTCACGTTTGTGAGGAAACGTAATCAAACTTTCCTCTCTTCAATCCAACCTCGATTCTTTCCCCGGCAAACACCAGATCCGCGAAGCTGGACGGCATGTAACCCACTAGCTTCTCATAGTAGAACACTGGCAGAGTGTCTACCATCATGGTGATCATCTCTCTCTCAACCATGGGAGGAGCTACTTGTGCCGCCAAATCCCTCCATCGCTGCGCATATTCTTTAAAGGTCTCACCCTCTTTCTTGAACATATTCTGGCAGTTGGAGTACGGTCAGGAGCCATATCAGAATTGTACTGATACTGCCTTAGGAAGCGGTAATCAGATCCTTCCAAGTACGGATACGGGAAGCCTCCAAATTAGTGTACCACACTACCGCAGCTCCGGCCAAGCTATCCTGAAAGAAGTGTATCAACAGCTTTTCATCTTTAGAGTGGGCGCCCATCTTACGGCAGTACATTTTGAGATGGTTTTTGGGACAAGTCGTCCCTTTATACTTGTCGAA
>NW_021143798.1:0-32894 GCF_004193775.1 Glycine soja | reverse complement strand
CATGAACAGCGCTAGGCAATAAATTCATGGGGCTCGCGAAAAAGAAAGTGGGAGAATGGAGAAATTGCCCGATAACAGCGCGCTAGGCAATAAATTCGTGGGGCTCCGAGGACTCCGTGGGGTGGGAGGGATGCATGAACAGCGCTAGGCAATAAATTCGATGGGGGGCTCCGGATAAAAGTTGGGAGATATGGTAGAGATTGGGCGAACAGCGCTAGGCAATAAATTTGCGGGTCTTCAGACTCGTTGGTGGAGGATACATGAACAGCGCTAGGCAATAAATTCATGGGGCTCCGGATAAAGTGGAGAATAGACAATTGGCTAACAGCGCTAGGCAACAAATTCGCGGGGCTCCAAACTCGTTGGTGGAGGATGCATGAACAGTGCTAGGCAATAAATTCACGGGGCTCGGTATAAAAGTGGAGAATGGAGAATTGGCGAACAACGCTAGGCAATAAATTCGCGGGGCTCAAGACTCGTGGGTGGAGGATGCATGAACAACGGTAGGCAATAAATTCATGGGGCTCCGGATAAAGTGGAGAATAGAGAATTGGCTAACAGCGCTAGGCAACAAATTCGCGGGGCTCCAGACTCGTTGGTGGAGGATGCATAAACAGTGCTAGGCAATAAATTCATGGGGCTCCGTATAAAAGTGGAGAATGGAGAATTGGCAAACAGCGCTGGAAAAAATTCGCGGGGCTCCAGACTCGTGGGTGGATGATGCATTAACAGCGTTAGGCAATAAATTCATGGGGCTCAAGATAAAAGTGGAGAATGGAGAATTGGCGAACAGCGCTAGGCTATAAATTCGCGGGTCTCCAGACTCATTGGTGGAGGATGCATGAACAGCACTAGGCAATAAATTCATGGGTCTCCGGAGAAAGTGGAGAATAGAGAATTGGCTAACAGCGCTAAGAACCAAATTCGTGGGGCTCCAGACTCGTGGGTGGAGGATGCATGAACAGCGCTAGGCAATAAATTCATGGGGCTCCGGATAAAAGTGGAGATTGTAGAATTGGCGAACAGTGCTAGGAAATAAATTTGCGTGTCTCCAGACTCGTTGGTGGAGGATGCATGAACAGCGCTAGGCAATAAATTCATGGGGCTCCGGAAAAAGTGAAGAATAGAGAATTGGCGAATAGTGCTAGGCAACAAATTCGCGGGGCTCCAGACTCTTTGGTGGAGGATGCATGAACTGCGCTAGGCAATAAATTCATGGGGCTCTGGAAAAAGTGGAGAATAGAGAATTGGCTAATAGCGCTAGGAAACAAATTCACGGGGCTCCAGACTCGTTGGTGGAGGATGGATGAACAGCGCTAGGCAATAAATTCATGGGGCTCCGGATAAAAGTGGAGAATGGAGAATTGACGAACAGTGCTAGGCAATAAATTCGCGGCGCTCCAGACTCGTGGGTGGAGGATGCATGAACAGCGCTAGGCAATAAATTCATGGGGCTACGGATAAAACTGGAGAATGGAGAATTGGCAAACAGCGCTAGGGAATAAATTCGCGGGGCTCCAAAAAAAGTTGAGAATGGAGAATTGGCGTACAGCGCTAGGCAATAAATTCGCGGGGCTCCAAACTCGATTGTGGAGGATGCATGAACAGCGCTAGGCAATAAATTCATGGGGCTCCGAAAAAAGTGGAGAATGGAGAATTGCCGAACAGCGCTAGGCAATAAATTCGTGGGGCTCCAGACTCGTGGGTGGAGGATGCATGAACAGCGCTAGGCAATAAATTCATGGGGCTCCGGATAAAAGTGGAGAATGGAGAATTGGCGAACAGCGCTAGGCAATAAATTTGCGGGTCTTCAGACTCGTTGGTGGAGGATACATGAACAGCGCTAGGCAATAAATTCATGGGGCTCCGGATAAAATGGAGAATAGACAATTGGCTAACAGCGCTAGGCAACAAATTCGCGGGGCTCCAAACTCGTTGGTGGAGGATGCATGAACAGTGCTAGGCAATAAATTCACGGGGCTCGGTATAAAAGTGGAGAATGGAGAATTGGCGAACAGCGCAGGAAAAAATTCGCGGGGCTCCAGACTCGTGGGTGGATGATGCATTAACAGCGCTAGGCAATAAATTCATGGGGCTCCAGATAAAAGTGGAGAATGGAGAATTGGCGAACAGCACTAGGCAATAAATTCGCGGGTCTCCAGACTCGTTGGTGGAGGATGCATGAACAGCGCTAGGCAATAAATTCATGGGGCTCCGGAAAAACTGGAGAATAGAGAATTGGCTAACAGCGCTAGGCAACAAATTCGTGGGACTCCAGACTCGTTGGTGGAGGATGCATGAACAGCGCTAGGCAATAAATTCATAGGGCTCCAGATAAAAGTGGAGAATGGAGAATTGACGAACAGCGCTAGGCAATAAATTCGCGGGGCTCCAAACTCGTGGGTGGAGGATGCATGAACAGCGCTAGGCAATAAATTCATGGGGCTCCGGATAAAAGTGGAGAATGGAGAATTGGCAAACAGCGCTAGGCAATAAATTCACGGGGCTCCAAAAAAAGTGAAGAATGGAGAATTGGCGAACAGCGCTAGGCAATAAATTCGCGGGGCTCCAGACTCGTGGGTGGAGGATGCATGAACAGCGCTAGGCAATATATTCATGGGGCTCCGTATAAAAGTGGAGAATGGAGAATTGGCATACAGCGCTACGCAATAAATTCGCGGGTCTCCAGACTCATGGCTGGAGGATGCATGAACAGCGCTAGGCAATAAATTCCCGGGGCTCCGGATAAAAGTAGAGAATGGAGAATTGGCGAACAGCGCTAGGCAATAAATTCGCGGGGCTCCGGACTCTTGGGTGGATGATGCATGAACAACGCTAGGCAATGAATTCATGGGGCTCCGGATAAAGGTGGAGAATGGAGAATTGGCGAACAACGCTAGGCAATAAATTCCCGGGTCTCCAGACTCGTTGGTGGAGGATGCATGAACAGCGCTAGGCAATAAATTTATGGGGCTCCGGAAAAAGTGGAGAATAGAGAATTGGCGAATAGCGCTAGGCAACAAATTCGCGGGGCTCCAGACTCGTTGGTGGAGGATAGATGAACAGCGCTAGGCAATAAATTCATGGCGCTCCGGATAAAAGTGGAGAATGGAGAATTGTCGAACAGCGCTAGGCAATGAATTCGCGGGGCTCCAGACTCGTTGGTGGAGGACACATGAACAGCGCAAGGCAATGAATTCATGGGTCTCCGAAAAAAGTGGAGAATGGAGAATTGGCGAACAGCGCTAGGCAATAAATTCGCGGGGCTCCAGACTCGTGAGTGGAGGACACATGAACAACGCTAGGCAATAAATTCATGGGACTCCGAAAATAGTGGAGAATGGAGAATTGGTGAACAGCGCTAGGCAATAAATTTGCGGGGCTCCAGACTCGTGGGTGGAGGATGCATGAACAGCGCTAGGCAATAAATTCAAGGGTCTCCGGATAAAATGCAGAATGGAGAATTGGCGAACAGAGCTAGCCAATAAATTCGCCTGGCTCCACACTCGTGGGTGGAGGATGCATGAACAGCGCTAGGCAATGAATTCATGGGTCTCCGAAAAAAAAAGTGGAGAATGGAGAATTGACAAACAGCGCTAGGCAATGAATTCGCGGGGCTCCAGGCTCGTGGGTGGAGGATGCATGAACAGCGCTATGCAATAAATTCATGGGGCTCCGGATAAAAGTGGAGAATGGAAAATTGGCGAACAGCGCTAGGCAATAAATTCGCGGGGCTCCAAACTCGATGGTGGAGGACACATGAACAGCGCTAGGCAATAAATTCATGGGGCTCCGAAAAAAGTGGAGAATGGAGAATTGGCGAACAGCGCTAGGCAATAATTTCGCGGGGCTCCAGGCTCGTGGGTGGAGGATGCATGAACAGCGCTAGGCAATAAATTCATGGGGCTCCGGATAAAAGTGGAGAATGGAGAATTGTCGAACAGCGCTAGGCAATAAATTCGCGGGGCTCCAAACTCGTGGGTGGAGGATGCATGAACAGCGCTAGGCAATAAATTCATGGGGCTCCGGAAAAACTGGAGAATAGAGAATTGGCTAACAGCGCTAGGCAACAAATTCGTGGGACTCCAGACTCGTTGGTGGAGGATGCATGAACAGCGCTAGGCAATAAATTCATAGGGCTCCAGATAAAAGTGGAGAATGGAGAATTGACGAACAGCGCTAGGCAATAAATTCGCGGGGCTCCAAACTCGTGGGTGGAGGATGCATGAACAGCGCTAGGCAATAAATTCATGGGGCTCCGGATAAAAGTGGAGAATGGAGAATTGGCAAACAGCGCTAGGCAATAAATTCACGGGGCTCCAAAAAAAGTGAAGAATGGAGAATTGGCGAACAGCGCTAGGCAATAAATTCGCGGGGCTCCAGACTCGTGGGTGGAGGATGCATGAACAGCGCTAGGCAATAAATTCATGGGGCTCCGAATAAAAGTGGAGAATGGAGAATTGGCGAACAACGCTAGGCAATAAATTCGCGGGGCTCAAGACTCGTGGGTGGAGGATGCATGAATAACGGTAGGCAATAAATTCATGGGGCTCCGGATAAAGTGGAGAATAGAGAATTGGCTAACAGCGCTAGGCAACAAATTCGCGGGGCTCCAGACTCGTTGGTGGAGGATGCATAAACAGTGCTAGGCAATAAATTCATGGGGCTCCGTATAAAAGTGGAGAATGGAGAATTGGCAAACAGCGCTGGAAAAAATTCGCGGGGCTCCAGACTCGTGGGTGGATGATGCATTAACAGCGTTAGGCAATAAATTCATGGGGCTCAAGATAAAAGTGGAGAATGGAGAATTGGCGAACAGCGCTAGGCTATAAATTCGCGGGTCTCCAGACTCATTGGTGGAGGATGCATGAACAGCGCTAGGCAATAAATTCATGGGGCTCCGGAGAAAGTGGAGAATAGAGAATTGGCTAACAGCGCTAAGAACCAAATTCGTGGGGCTCCAGACTCGTGGGTGGAGGATGCATGAACAGCGCTAGGCAATAAATTCATGGGGCTCCGGATAAAAGTGGAGATTGTAGAATTGGCGAACAGTGCTAGGAAATAAATTTGCGTGTCTCCAGACTCGTTGGTGGAGGATGCATGAACAGCGCTAGGCAATAAATTCATGGGGCTCCGGAAAAAGTGGAGAATAGAGAATTGGCGAATAGTGCTAGGCAACAAATTCGCGGGGCTGCAGACTCGTTGGTGGAGGATGCATGAACTGCGCTAGGCAATAAATTCATGGGGCTCTGGAAAAAGTGGAGAATAGAGAATTGGCTAATAGCGCTAGGATACAAATTCACGGGGCTCCAGACTCGTTGGTGGAGGATGCATGAACAATGCTGGGCAATAAATTTATGGGGCTCCGAAAAAAGTGGAGAATGGAGAATCGGCGAACAACGCTAGGCAATAATTTCGTGGGTCTCCAGACTCGTGGGTGGAGGATGCATGAACAACGCTAGGCAATAAATTCATGGGGCTCCGGATAAAAGTGGAGAATGGAGAATTGGCGAACAGCGCTAGGCAATAAATTCGCGGGGCTCCAGACTCGTGGGTGGAGGATGCATGAACAGTGCTAGGCAATAAATGCATGGGGCTCCGTATAAAAGTGGAGATTGGAGAATTGGCAAACAGCGCTGGAAAAAATTCGCGGGGCTCCAGACTCGTGGGTGGATGATGCATTAACAGCGCTAGGCAATAAATTCATGGGGCTCCGGATAAAAGTGGAGAATGGAGAATTGGCGAACAGCGCTTGGCTATAAATTCGCGGGTCTCCAGACTCGTTGGTGGAGGATGCATGAACAGCGCTAGGCAATAAATTCATGGGGCTCCGGAAAAAGTGGAGAATATAGAATTGGCGAACAGCGCTAGGTAACAAATTCGCGGGGCTCCAGACTCGTTGGTGGAGGTTGCATGAATAGCGCTAGGCAATAAATTCATGGAACTCCGGATAAAAGTGGAGAATGGAGAATTGGCGAACAGCGCTAGGCAATGAATTCGCGGGGCTCCAGACTCGTTGGTGTAGGACACATGAACAGCGCTAGGCAATGAATTCATGGGTCTCCGAAAAAAGTGGTGAATGGAGAATTGGCGAATAGCGCTAGGCAATAAATTCGCGGGGCTCCAGACTCGTGGGTGGAGGACACATGAACAGCGCTAGACAATAAATTCATGGGGCTCCGAAAAAAGTGGAGAATGGAAAATTGGCTAACAGCGCTAGGCAATAAATTTGCGGGGCTCCAGACTCGTGGTTGGAGGATGCATGAACAGCGCTAGGCAATAAATTCATGGGGCTCCGGATAAAAGTGGAGAATGGAGAATTGGCGAATGGTGCTAGGCAATAAATTTGCGGGGCTCCAGACTCGTGGGTGGAGGATGCATGAACAGCGCTAGGCAATAAATTCACGGGGCTCCGGATAAAAGTGGAGAATGGAGAATTGGCAAACAGCGCTAGGCAATAAATTCGCGGGGCTCCGAAAAAAGTGGAGAATGGAGAATTGGCGAACAGCGCTAGGCAATAAATTCGCGGGGCTCCAGACTCGTGGGTGGAGGATGCATGAACAGCGCTAGGCAATATATTCATGGGGCTCCAGATAAAAGTGGAGAATGGAGAATTGGCAAACAGCGCTAGGTAATAAATTCGCTGGGCTCCAGGCTCGTGGGTGGAGGATTCATGAACAGCGCTAGGCAATAAATTCATGGGGCTCCGGATAAAAGTGGGGAATGTAGAATTGGCGAACAGCGCTAGGCAATAAATTTGTGGGGCTGCAAAAAAAGACGAGAATGGAGAATTGGCGAACAGCGCTAGGCAATAAATTCGCGGGGCTCCAGACTCGTGGGTGGAGGATGCATGAACAGCGCTAGGCAATAAATTCATGGGGCTCCGGAGAAAAGTGGAGAATGGAGAATTGGCGAACAGCGCTAGGCAATAAATTCGCGGGGCTCCAGACTCTTGGGTGGAGGATGCATGAACAGCACTAGGCAATAAATTCATGGGGCTCCGAAAAAAGTGGTAGGACCGAATGGTCCACCAGGTTTTTTCCACCAAAAAAAAGGCAAGCATGCTTTTTACAAAGAAAAATAAATCATTCGTGAGAGCACCATATCTTAGAGAAACAATATACTTGTGCCAAGGGTAATCTTCTTTGTAACCGAAAATGAAGGGCAGGATGTCAACATTTAGCTTTTAAATGAACATGCAGGGGAAACATCGGGCTAAGCTGCAAATAAATCACTCATAGTGTATAAAAATCACACAGGCAAGTGTTTCACCCTATTCCCAAACCATAACTGCACCATGACTTTATTTTGCACACGATTTCCTATCGAATCAGAGATCACACGTACGATCACGGATCAATTGGATTTTCTTGAGGGTAGTGTTTTTGGAGAGGAAGCTGGGTGTTTCGGTCTCTTCCTCTTTGTTCATGTGGGGTGGGATATCGCCAGTCGAGAACGACCTTGAATGGCAATTCGAAAGGAAGAGACACCAAAAATGGGCTTTCCTTTGCCGACAGTCACTTATTTTGCCAAAAATTTTATCGGGTCTGAAGATTTTCTGTTCCCTTTCTTTCATTGATCGGGAATTACTCTGTTTTCCTCCGATCTTTTCCATTTTCACTTCCTTTCGATCTTTGATCGGGGATCCTTCTTTTTCTTTCTTTTTTATTGTTCTTTTTCTTTCTTTTCTTTTCATTTATTCCTTTTCTTCCCACTTCCTCCTTTCCTTTCTTTGGGAAATCGGGTTTTAGCATTTTATTTGCTCTCCCTTGAGGAGATTCCACTGTCCTTTGCTTCGGGGGAAAGAATGAGGATTCTTTTGATAGGCCAAGGTTCAAAAAAGTCTAAGGTTTTGTTCCAATGGGGTCTTTTATCGTGGGAACCCAATCTTGATATCTGGGGCAAAACAAATTTGGGTGTCAAGGTGTCGGTCTCGGGCCAAACTCCCATATCACTCCATAAGGCACGCGTGACAATGATGATTTGAAAACAACGTGCAAAATTAGTCATGGCTACAGCCAGGTGGGCACTCAAGCATCCCGTTTATGGCATTGTGATACTACGGTTAGGAATTTACACAAACAGACCCAACGTTTCCAAGTTATGTTCTTTCATCAGTTCAATGAATTCATCCATTCTTATCTCGGTTATTCCGGAAAATAAACTCTTAGCATCAGTCCCTTGTTTCCAGAAGATACGTTTTCTCTTTACGAATGATTTATACTTCTTAACTATAACATGTCGACCTTCGCGGTCTTTCTTTCTTTTTCCTTTTTGTTTCATTTTTATATATTCACAAAATTATACACCTATGGTCCTCTATGAAGAAATTTTTCTTTGTATATCTACACTCTTATACATGACAAACTTTTTCTGTATATGCATTGGAACTCTTTCTCTTTACGTCACATGGTCAAACCCTATTTACATTCAAAGCTCTTTTTCGTTTCTCTCCAACGCACACCTATGGTTCATACAAAAGTTTATTTATATACACTCGTTCACACACACAAGAATCCCTCTACACGTATTTCTTATAAAAACCCTTCTATGCACATTTTCCTTTTTCTTTATATACGCAGACATTTTATTCACTACACTTCTCTCTTTTTTATCATGATTTTGGTTCATTTTAATTTTAGGACGACGTTCCTAAATGAAAAAAATTCTATGCGATTCCGGAATTTCTACAAACACTATTGACAACAACGAAACAAGTACTAATGTAACGACTCAAACGATATGTATGTACAAAACAAAAGTCAATCAACACGAAACAAACGTTAGTCCCTTAGTTAAACAAAAATAAGATGATATGTAACAGGAAAAAATGGAAACATAAACATAACATAAAAAGAAATACGGATCTAGGGATCTCCCAATCATGTGGCTCCGCTCCCTCCCAAGAAATCAAGCAAATCAGTCATCTCCTCGTCCTCGTGGGCCTCATCTGCCTCATCGGGAGCCTCTGCTGGTGCCTCTCCTGCCCGGGCCTCAGGCCAATCTCCAGGCCATGCGACCTCTGCCCTAAACTGATCCGGAGTAGGGCACGGAAAAGAAGTAAAACCCTGGCTCTGCAGGCTGAGGCTCAACTGGTAAAGACAATCATGGGTCTGTACATGCGCCCGGTGGTTGGCCGCCTGCTGGCAAACCAAATGCCGTAAATACTGTTACGTATCAAATGATCCAGCTGGGCCAGCCTGATGAGGTGGCGCGCGCCTGCGCCTGCGGAGCATCCCCCTGGGCCTGTCTCTGCGTGCAATACTTCTCAATAAAAGCTCAGGTGATGGGCCGCCAAATCACCTTGCTAGGTGCGACGGGGACTCCGAACGACTGGAAGAGTCCTGTGATCAAAGCAGGAAATCCCAGGGCCCTGTTGGACTTATCCGGGTCCAGAAGGTGCCTGGTAGGCGCCATACCTGCAAATAGATAGATGGCATCAGCGATTAACTGAGCCACGTGAATGCTCATCCGTGTCAGGATGGCGTACACCAGTTGACACTTCGGCAGGGGGAGGTCGGAATTATGATCGCTGGGCTGGATGTTGCTGAGCAGCAAAGTCATCCAGATCTGAGTCAGGGTGGTCATGTTGGTGCGCATGATCCGCACCCGTCTTCAAGCAGCAGTCCGGGCAAAATCCTGCCCCGGTATACACAGCAATTGGGCGATGGCCTCCTCATCAAACCCATCGGCCCGGTTCCTCCTCTGGCCATACTCGCACTCCTGGCCCTCTTCCAGCACTAAAGGATATCCTAGGAACTGACTGAGAGCATCCGCATCGAACGGGATCCACTGACCCCTCACCCAGGATCGCATATCTCGCACGCCCTCCTCTGTAGGCCAAGCATTGGCATAAAACTCGAGGACTATGTCTGGGTCGAATTTGGCCATGGGGTTAACCAGTGATGCCCACCGCCGGTGAACTATCTCCTCCTGGAAGTCGGTATACTCGTCGTCCCTGAGCTGGGCGCGTCGCTCCCGGAGAAATGACCATCCCTTGATGGCCTCGAAGCGCTGCTGGTGCTCAGCGCTCCTAAAATGGTGGTTGTCATATTCGGGAGCGGAACTGGTTCCTTCAGCCGCTTTATCCTTCCTGGATCTCTTTGAGGCAAGCTTCCTCGGGGCCATTTCCTGCGAGAACAAACATTTAGAAGTTAGTTTTACAAGACAATGGTTATCTTAACGCAAAAAATGTCATGCTAATCCCTCTGATTTTAGAACGAACTCATGTAATCTATTTATGCACACGCGTATGTGTGGAATATCCTACTATTTATATCAACATAGAGGCCATCCAACACATTCTAATTGTCATACATATATATGCATTTGAAAAGAAAATACATTCTCACGCCCAAGGCATTGCGTCAAAACTCACACTTAATTATATCCTAAACATTTGCTATTACAAACTACCTACACACATTTGAAATATATATCATACAAATTTTATTGTTTATGCATATTGGAAAGCTAATTACATCCTGCACACACTTGCATTCAAAAGGGAATTCCATGCTATCATACATCCATTTAGGAAAATAATCATTCACACTTGGCAAGGAATTTCATGCCCCACATATATCCACATACCATTGAAAAGCATTTCCCATGTTACTTAGGTGCAAAGTATCAATCATGGGGCAGCTCAAATTCGAGTAAAAACTCTCACAAGCAAGTCCTAATTTTCATGCTTTTCTAACTCTAAAACCAAATTTTGGATTCCTAGCCATGAGTATGTCTTCTTGCATTGAAGCTAAAAAGTTTGGGTTCCTAAGCTTAAAATTGCATTTGGGCACCTATTTTGAATCTCCTATGCTGTCTCTACATATATAAAACAGTCCCACCATCCCAATTTTGCAAAATCATATTCATATATCATTGGAGCATTTAATCGAGCACTTGGGGGGCGCACGTTTGGACACAAATTGCAAGAGAATGGGGACAATGTGGCATGCCCCATTGCTTCAGAATACAACATAGGCCTAATGCCTCCTCACACAAACCCTCAACTCAACAAAACAAGCATGGATTCAGATGCAAATTGCTTCACGAATTTTGCAAAAAATGAGCAACTAAAGCACCAAAACACATCAATGGAGAGCCAAATAACCAAGGGAAATTGCACTTACTTGTGGGGAGTGAATTAAAGCGTGAAAAGGGAAGCAAAAACTCAACAATGGAAGCTTGGGGGCTGCTGTTCTCGTAGTTCCCGTGAGCTTGGGGGTTTTTGAAGTGAGGGGGAAGAGTTTTGGATGAAGAAAACGTTCCCCCTCCACCCCTTTATATTTTCGTACAGGGGTTGCTCACCCAGGCGAGCTCAGCTTACCCAGGCGAGCTAAACTGTACCTTTTTTTTTTTTTTGGGGAAACACTAACCATGCCTTCCCTCCTTACGGGCTAGCGTTTGCCTACTCGAACCTACTTAAGTTAGAATCAGGCGTCGATTACTTTATTTAAAACAAATAATAGTAATAAATACTGTGAATTCAAAGGATATTGGGCTGCCTTGCAGCGACGTTCTCTGCTTGTCTAGCGCCGGGAAGGGACAACGATCGGTCGGTCGTGACCCTATCCCCCACTTGCATCTGTCCCTATGTACCTGCAAGTAGGAAATAAACAATATGCGGCCAATCGTGACCGGTCATCGTCTTACCTTGGTTGATTTCCGCCGTCAACTTGTCTCGATTTCTGACCGTGGCCTAAGATGATCCTGCCCCAGTTACCACAAGATATGCATGTGTATGGGCATGTATGAATGTTCCTAATGCGATGATTTTATTAGTGAAGGCTGGTTAGATTCAATTTTAAATAAGCGTTTTGGGCACCCCATGAACTGAGCGAAGAGGGCTCAGGTTATAACAAAACTAAAACACAAGGTTTGAAACCAAAGGGAGGACTGAAACCTCGCCCATCTTTTCTTTTCAAAGAAATGAGACAAATACAGTGAATGGGAATCCCTAGAGGAAATCAAGAAGACGGGAAAAACTTAGAAATAAAAACATGCAACGGCCCTCTCGATTGCCCCAGACTTCAAGCGTAATATCGTTTAACTACATCGGAGTTCACGGGCAAGGACAGCTCCTCACCATCCATGTGGGTGAGTATGAGAGCACCCCCAGAAAAAGCTCTTTTCACCATGAAAGGTCCTTCATAATTCGGGACCCACTTGCCTCGATTATCCTTAACAGTGTGGGACATCTTCTTCAGCACGAGGTCCCCCTCGTTGAACTTGCGCGGGCATACCTTCTTATCAAATGCGTTCTTTATCCTTCGTTGATACAGACACCCATGGCTCATGGCTGTCAAACGCTTACCTTCAATAAGGTTGAGTTGGTCGTAGCGTGCTTGAGCCCATTCTGACTCTTCTAGGCCTGATTCCGCTATTATCCTCTGAGAAGGAACCTCTACCTCAAATGGGAGTACTGCTTCCATCCCATAAACCAAGGAATACGGCATTGCCCCAGTAGAAGTTCATACCGAGGTTCTATATCCGTGCAGGGCGAAAGGCAACATCTCATGCCAATCTTTGTATGACATTGTCATCTTCTGAACAATCTTCTTAATATTTTTATTCGCAGCCTCTACAGCCCCATTCATCTTTGGCCGATAAGGGGTGGAGTTATGATGCTGGATCTTGAAATCCTCGCACATTTCCTGCATCATCTTGTTGTTCAGATTGGTGCCATTGTCAGTGATGATCTTCCTAGGGAGTCCATATCGAAAAATTAGCTCCCTCTTGATGAATCTGACTACCACACTCCTCGTGACATTAGTATAAGAAGCCGCTTCGACCCATTTGGTGAAGTAATCTATCGCCACAAGAATGAAGCGGTGACCGTTCGAAGCCTTGGCTTCGATGGCCCCAATAACGTCTATCCCCCACATTGAAAAAGGCCAAGGGGCGGACATAACATTCAGAGGATGTGGCGGAACATTGACATTGTCCGCGTATGCCTGACATTTATGACACTTCCTTACATGGGTGCAGCAATCGCTTTCCATAGTGAGCCAGTAATAATCGGCCCTAAGGATCTTTCTGGCCATAGCATGCCCATTGGCATGTGTCCCAAATGAACCCTCATGGATCTCCTCAATCATGAAGTTCGCCTCTTTGGCATCTATGCATCGTAGGAAGGTCATGTCGTAGTTCCGTTTGTACAGGATGGTACCACTTACAAAGAAACCAGTAGCCAATCTCCTCAACGTCCTTTTGTCATTGTCAGAAATCCCTGGTGGGTATTCTTTCCTCTATTGCATAACAATATGCCGGCCTACCCTGAGATTTGAATTCGATGTACGGCAGATCCCCGTGTAGGGCAAGTTGAAACATGGATGCCAGGGTAGCTAATGCATCAGCCATTTGATTCTCTTCCCGAGGTATGTGGTGGAAAGAAATGTCGTCAAAGTACTTGGCTAACCTCAAGATGTGAGTTTGATAGGGTACCAACTTCGGATCCCTAGTTTCCCATTCTCCTTTCAACTGGCGTATCACCAAAGCTGAGTCTCCATACACCTTGAGTAGTTTTACATCAAAATCAATGGTCGCCTGAACCCCGAGGGCGCATGCTTCGTACTCGGCCATATTGTTGGTACAATCAAAACCTAGCCTAGCCGTGAAAGGAATACACTGATCATCCGGGGATACAAGGACTGCCCCTACTCCGTGGCCCAAAGCATTAGATGCCCCATCGAAGCAAACAATCCATTTGTCTATGTCCACGTGCGTCTGCTTCTCTTCGAACAGGGCCATGATATCTTCATCTGGGAACTCAGGGTGCATCGGCCGATAATCCTGAAGGGGTTGTTGGGCCAAATAATCTGCCAAGGCGCTTCCCTTTACCGCCTTTTGGGTGACGTAAACGATATCGAATTCAGATAGTAGTACCTGCCACCTAGCGATTCATCCCGTGAGGGCCGGTTTCTCAAAGATGTATTTCACGGAATCCATTTTGGAGATAAGCCACGTGGTATGGCTGAGCATGTACTGCCTAAGCCGATGTGATGCCCATACCAGAGCACAACACGTCCTTTCCAGCATTGAGTAATTCATCTCACATGCGGTAAACTTCTTGCTTAGATAGTAAATGGCTTGCTCCTTTTTGCCAGAATCATCGTGCTGACCCAATACGCACCCCATAGACTCGTCCAACACGGTCATGTACAGGAAAAGAGGTCTTCCTGTTACAGGTGGCATGAGCACCAGGGGGTTTGCGAGACTCCGTTTGATCTTCTCGAAGGCCTCTTGGCAGTCGCCATTCCACAGGACTGTTTGATTCTTACGTAATAGCTTGAAAATGGGCTCACAGGTAGGGGTGAGTTGCGAGATAAATCTCGCGATATAATTCAACCTGCACAAGAACCCCCGAACCTGCTTCTCCGTGCGTGGTTCCGGCATTTCAAGGATGGCCTTCACTTTCTCGGGATCTATCTCTATCCCTTTCTGACTTACGATAAATCCTAACAATTCCCCAACTTTACCCCGAAGGTGCATTTGGTTGGGTTTAGTTTTAGTTGGTATTTTCGCAACCTTCCAAACAGCTTACGCAGATTGACAAGGTGTTCGTCCTCAGTCTGAGACTTGGCAATCATGTCATCTACGTAGACCTCTATTTCCTTATGCATCATGTCATGGAACAACGCCACCATGGCACGCTGATAGGTTGCCCCAGCATTCTTCAACCCGAAGGCCATCACTTTATAGCAGAACGTTCCCCATAGGGTGACGAAAGTGGTCTTCTCTACATCTTAAGGTGCCATCTTTATTTGATTATACCCCAAGAAACCATCCATAAATGAGAAAAGGGCGAACTTGGTTGTATTATCTACCAATATATCAATGTGTGGCAGGGGAAACTTGTCTTTAGGACTGGCTCGGTTCAAGTCCCGGTAGTCTACACACATTCGAACCTTGCCGTCCTTTTTCGGGACTGGGACAATGTTGGCCACCCACTCTGGGTACCAAGCTACAGCTAAGAAACCTGAATCAAACTGCTTCCTTACTTCTTCTTTAATTTTTAAAGACATCTCGGGTCTCATTCTTCGTAGCTTTTGCTTAACCGGGGAAGACCCAGGATTTAAAGGCAACTTATGTTGCACAATGTCAGAATCCAGACTGGGCATGTCTTGATATGATCACGCAAAGACGTCTTGATACTCTTCAAGAAGGGTTATCAAGCCTTGGCGGATAGGCGCGGTCATACCGGTTCCTACCTTTACTTCTTTCTTTTCCTCCGTGGTCCCCAAGTTTACCAATTCGGTTTTTTCTTGGTGAGGCTTCACTTCACGTTCTTCCTGAGCGATCAACCTCTCCAACTCTGGTGAAAGGACGTCCTCTTCCTCTTCCTCATTTATCGTTTGGCTTATATCTCGATCGAAATCGATTGTCAAACCCTCGTTGTTAGGATCCTCAAAGAATCGACCCTCATATCTATACCAAACAAGACAAAAGAAACAAAAACATGCAAAATGATATGAGAAAAGGTGGAATTGCAAGAACAGATGAAACAAGATCTTTTTGTTTTATTTAATAAGGTAGGTTTCACAAAACAAAAGAGAAAGGAAATCTATAGGCTCTAATTACATTGAATCAGCAGTATAGACTTCCGACTGGCTTATCACGCGCCAGTTCCCCACTTGAGAATCGGGATGGCATGGTTGCACAAAACTTGGTGGGTCTTGAGGGAACTCTTCTTCTATTGCGGCCACCTCCTCCTCAGACACCATTCCGGCACTGGTGAAACACTGGCTAATACGGCCGGGCCATACCCTATCCGCCCGAAGTCTTGACGGCACATTCCTCCTCCCCGGCATCCCGGGTTCATACCCCAATCCATACTTATATGGATTTCCCTTAATATTGACTATGTCGGCATTCCCGAGGCCGTCCTTGCCTAGACCCATTCCAGGCTCAAATCCGTTCCTGAGCATAACTCGTGCCACCATTATGGCCGCGTTGGAGAGAGAAGGCAGCAATGGACTTGGTTCCACAGAGGCGCAGCTCACCACCTCGAAGGATTGGAAAGTCGTTTCCAATTATTCTTCCGCCGCTTCTACGTATGGAGCGGAGGAGGGGCAGCTCACCAACATATCCTCTTCACCCGATACTATTACCAAAAGTCCACCCACTGCGAACTTTAATTTCTGGTGAAGCGTTGAAGGGACCACTCCCAGCGCATGAATCCAAGGTCTTCCCAAGAGGCAGCTATAGGCGGGATTTATGTCCATTACTTGAAACACCACATTGCAAGTGTGGGGGCCTATCTGAATGGGAATGTCGATTTCCCCCATCACTTCCCGCCAAGTACCATCAAAGGCTCGTACCACCATCGAGCTCGGTTTTAAACGTGACGCACTAAAAGGAAGCTTTTCGAAAGTGGTCTTCGGCATCACATTCAAACTCGATCCATTGTCGATAAGTACCTTTGCGACAACATGGTCCATACATCTCACCGACACATGTAAAGCCTTGTTGTGTCCTCTCCCCTCAACGGGAATCTCTTCTTCTGCGAACGCAATATAATTATTGGTGGTTATATGATTAACGATTCCTTCAAAACCCTCCACGGAGATATCATGGGCTACATGGGCCTCGTTGAGGACCTTTATTAACAGCGCACGATGAGGCTTGGAGTTTATGAGTAGTTCAAGCAACGAGATCCTTGCTGGAGTTTTATTCAATTGCTCGACTACCTTAAACTCACTTTGTTGGATGAGGCGAAGGAACTCATGAGCCTCTTCCAAAGTCATTGTCTTTCCTTGGAGACCCTCTTTCTTTTCAGTCCCTCTTACTGCCGGAGGATCCACTTCTTTTGAGGGGGTAGCTATATCTGTGGGCTCTTGGACCATGGGCGCTTTTCCTTTGGAAGGCAACTCCGCCGAGCGAGGGGAAGTGAACACCCGGCCACTGCGGGTCACGCCACTGAGGCCGGTGATGTTGGTCACCTTAGCTGACAGGGAGTCAACTTCGGTTGCAACTCTTTCGCCGGACGCGGGAGGGGTATATGAAATTCTGATACCAATGACAGATGTCGTACCGGATGTCACGACATCACGCTTCAGAACATGCAGATTATGTTTGACTGTATGAACAGATTAAACAAGTAAATAACACAAGAGAATTATTAACCCAGTTCGGGGCAACCTCACCTACATCTGGGGGCTACCAAGCCAGGGAGGAAATCCACTAAAATAGTGTTAGTTCGAAGATCTAACAGCCACTGTTTACAACCTTCTCACCTAACCACTACCCGTGCAACCTCTACCTAAGAGCCACTCTTAGATATGAGAACCCCTCTCACTCCCTCTCAATCACACTCCCGTGTTTACAAATAAATCAAAGACACACCAGAGATTTCTCTCTGAACAATAGAGATCAACTCTACACAAACTATAGAGATCAACTCTACACACTCAGGTCCAACACTTGATGTTAGGATAACACCAAGGTGGCTCACAAAACACTCAAGTCCCAAAGCTCACAAAATAACTCTTCAATCCCGGACTTGGTCAAGAACTCGTGCAGCCTCCATGTTTTTATAGCAGTGTGTGTATCTGGGCTGCAACAACTTGTGCTGGATGAGATCTATCATTCTTCTGAAAAAATCTGCACTTAAAGATCTAAAAGATACAGTTTGATCTTTTAGTTTTTATCTTTAATCTTTATTCCCTGAACGAACTCTTCTAGTTTGTAATTCGAACTTTAATTATCTTTTAATTCGTTCCTAAAGATAGATCATCTTATCTGCTGCTAACTGCACAATAATCTGTTAAAGATATAACAGATTTATGTGTCCAGTATTTTCGGGCAAGATGTCCTGGACATCGTATCCGACATCGTGGATCCTGCAGCTTCAATTCTTTTATCTTGCCTTGTGCATTGTGCAGCAACTCCAGTATTTTCGGGCAGGATGTCCTGGACATTGTATCCGACATCGTGGATCCTGCAGCTTCAATTCTTCACTTGACACTTTATCTTGCCTTGTGCATTGTGCAGCCCGATCTTATTCCTTGACATAAGGTTGGACATCATGTGCAGCAACTCCAGCTTTCCTTCATTGTCTAAGTGCTTATGTTTTAACAAAATCTTAGCCAATCTTTTAAAACTCAGTAGAGCTAAGCACTAACAGTATACTTCCACGGAACGGCTTTATTGCTTTGATATGCACATGGCGTCGGTTTGGGCGCTGTCCGGGGGTCTATGGGTGTGGAGCCAGTCCCCTTCCTAGTAAAACATATTACTAGGGCCTTGGGGGTTAGAGGAACCTTCTTTTCTTTCGACTGCATGCAAATTTGTGGTTCTTCCCTCTCTCCTTTGGACACTTCAAGCTGCCCCCAATCCATGAGCCGCTGAAGCAATTCTTCTACCGCGGGACAGGTTTCCATGTCGTGTGACTCCCCGAGGTGAAACAAACACTCGTCCCTTTCGTCTCCGCCACGGGAGACCATACATGCCGCTTGCAGCAATTGGTATATGAAGCGTCTGGAAGTAGCCACCTCTCTGGATGTGCTCGCACAGTTGGTCGCCCTCCAATATCAAGGGGTGGCCCAGGAACTGATAAAAGGAAACTACTGGCCCCTTAACCAGGGGCGTAAGTCTCGGTGAAGCCTCTAAGGGCAAAGGACCTTATATTCTCTTAAGGTGTGGATATGGAGCACACTGAAAATGAGGACGCGTAGCCCTCTAAAGGCGAGGGCGTGCAGCCCTCTGCAGGCGAGGATGTGCAGTCCTCTGATGGCGAGGACATATAGTCCTCTAAAGGTGATAGGTACTAGTACCCAAGGGTCCACCTTTATGAGAAAGCAAGAGATCGACTCATCGAGAGGGCCAGTCATCCAACAAGATTGGACACGAGATGTAGGAAATCTATGCAGTTAACATGATTTTTAGGGATGCAGACGCATGCAACCTTTGTCGTAAAATTTGGTAATGCTGACCTCATATGAAACAATGCAACCTTATCCGTACTAGTACCCAAGTTGTACAATGTTCATGACATTCTTTCCCTATTTTGTGATTTTGATTTTGATTTAATTTTTTTTGGAAAACACAGATTGACTATCCTTTTGAAAAAGGTGATAATTCATGCAACCTTATCCTATCTTTTGCAAATCTCTCCGGGAACTCCCTCAGAGTGTATATTCTGTTTGATTTAGTCACTTGACCATTTTGGAGTAACACCAATGGAGCCGTTTGACGTTTAATCAATCTATTGAAATTCCAGGGCTTGTCTCCCTTTTTTTTCTTGTTTAAAAACATCGACGGGTGAGAACTTTTGATCTGCCCCTATGTTCACTTGAGGCTCATGCACGATGCCCCTCATTTCCCCAGTGTAAGGCTTTGAGGTACAATCGTTATCTTTCGTCATGACCTTGTAGCTGGGAACCTATTGGGTGAAAACTTCTAATCTGCCCCTAGGTTCGCTTGAGGTTTTTTTGCATGGTGCCTTTCGTTGCCCCAGTGTAGGGCTTAGAGGTACCAATTGTTGTCTTGTTTTCACAACCTCGTAGTGAGGAAGAATGAAAGAAGCAGTTGATTCTTGCAAAAAGAATTTTCCAAGGACGAGAAATAGTTGAAGGATTTTTCAGTTGATGGATTAAGTCAAATGACTCCTATGTAGAAGCAAGATGTTTTGATGTCTTGATGATGCTAAAGGATCAAGTGCTTCTAAGTTTTATTCAAGACAAGAATCCAAGAAAATCAAGATATATGATCAAGTTGATCTCTAGAATCTTTAGGAAGAAGTTTCCAAATTGAAAACAAACAAAAGGTTTGACCAAAGAATTCTATCATTTCAAATTGAGATTTGCTCTCTGGTAATCGATTACCAGCAGTTGAAAATGTTTTAATTCAAATTTTTAAAACCTGTAATCGATTACACCAGTCTTGTAATTGATTACCAGAGGGGATTTTCAGAATATAATTCCCAAGAGTCACGTCTATTCAAATGGTTTATGAATGGCCATCAAAGGTGACTTGGAAACACGAACTTAAAGGGAGTTTTCATTGCCCAAAAATTTTATCCTCTCAAAAGATTAAGAGTTTTTCTGAACTGAAATGTTTTATCCACTCAAAAAGATTCCTTGGTCAACCACTTGCATATTCAATAAGGAATTTTGATTAATCTTCATTGTACAATCTATCTCTTTTAAGAGAGATCTCTTCTTCTCTTCTTCTTATTTCTGAAAAGGGATTAAGAGACCGTGGGTCTCTTGTTGTAGAGGATTCTTGAACACAAGGGAAGAGTTGTCCCTGTGTGGTTCAGACTTTGTAAAAGGAGTTTTACAAAGAGAGTGGAAAATCTCAAGCGGGTTGTTTAAGGACTGGACGTAGACACGGGAAGTGGTCGAACCAATATAAATCAGGTTTGCATTCCCCTCTTCTCTTAAACTTCTTTTATTTATTGCTATTTATCTTTTGCTTTAAAGAAGTTTATTTTGAATTGTCTTTTGAGTAATTCATGTTAAGGGTGCATTGTTAATCCGAAGAGAGTGAAAGTTTAATTGGGGAATACTCTTCGTATCTTAATTCAACCCCCCTTTTTCTTAAGGTAACTGAGGCCATTTATCCAACATCCTATTCTTGATAACTCACTTCTCTCTAAAAAGACAAACTTTCCAGAATGATAAAATGAGGTCACATGAACGTCTTGAAAACACAGTCAATCAAATGCCCCCCCTTTTTTTTGAACTTTTTTTTTATTTTTATTTTTATTCTGAAACTTATTTGTTTTGAACTTTATTTGTTGTTTTACGGCAGCCCCACCAACACGTAAGACAAATAATCTCTGATTGAACGGTCTTGGAAGTCCAAACTCAGGAGCACAGGTCGCTTGAGCAAACAGACCAATGGCTTGCACCCACTTCCGATGAAAGTTGAAAATCCTGATGAGTCATTAGAGACATCTAACAACAGCTTTCAAAATTGTCCCATGTGTGGCATCTCTTGTCAATGTCAAGATTTACACGCGATTCTCCTCAAATTTCAGCCAGCCCATATCAATTAAACCTTGCACCTTACGCTTCAGAGCCCTACAATGCTCAATGGAACGCCCCGGGGCTTCTCCGTGACAAGCACACGTTGCGTTCTAGTCGTATTCTTGGAGAAATGGAGGTTGATGAACCTTGGCTAGGGTTATGGCTACCATTGAATTATCAAGTAGATATGGGAGCAAGTCAGCGTAGGACACTGGAATTGGGGTGAATTCTATAGGCTTTCTCGCTGCAAAATTCATTTCTTGGTCGGTGTTTTGGTTTATGCTAAAGGTGGTGTTTGTCATTGGAAGTGCGGTAGGTAGGCTTTGTGGTTGATTTTAGGGATGGCCTTTGTGGATAACTGGGCGGTGTGTAAGGAGAAGGTTTGTTATTGGCTGAGTAATGACATTGTTGGGTTGGTGGGAAACTTGGCTGTATAGGAATGGCAGTCACAGCACGGGCTTCTCCTTCATCCTCACCCTCTTCATTTGCCCCAGTTTTCTCATTCGTCCAAGCAGGATGACTAAATTTGCCTCTTTTCAGACCCACATCGATCCTTTCACTGGCAAAGACCAAATCCGCAAAGCTTTGAAGGTGCGTAGCCCACCATTTTCCATAGTAGAATACTGGTAATGTGTCTACTATCATTGTCATCGTTTTTTCGTCATTGAGGTGCCACTTGAGCTGCCAGGTTCTCCACCTTTGGGCGTATTCTTTGAAAGATCCGTGCCCCCTTTTTTTGCACATGTTTTGTAGTTGCATCCTATCCGAAGTCATTATACAGACACTGCCTAACGAAGGCAACCATTAGGTCCTCCCAGGAATGGACTCGGGAAGGTTCCAAGTTAGTATACCAGGTAACAACTACCCCAGTAAGACTTTCTTGGAAGGAATGTATCAACAATTCCTCATCTTTTGTGTATGCCCCCATCTTACGACAATACATCTTTAGATGGTTCTTGGGGCAAGTAATCCCCTTGTACTTGTCAAAGTCCAGCACCTTGAACTTGGGAGGGGTGATGATATTGGGTACTAGGAACAACTCTTCTAGGTTAGCAAAGGCATAATCTTCACCTCCTTCAATGGCCCTGAGCTTTCCTCTAGATGATCCAGCTTTCCCATTTCTACCATAGCATGAGGGTTTTTACTTGTCGTGGAATGAAAGAGGTGTAGTTGTGGGTGATACTGAGGGCCCTCCAAAGGGTTTTGTAGGGGTATGCCACCAACTGCTTGCCCTTCAGTGGCATATCCGAGGCAAGGCTCGAAGTCGGCTAGATTGTGGTGGGGAATTTCATGTGTCTCCCCCACGGTTTAAGAGACATGTGCATGATCAGTTTGGGGTTGTTGGCTCTCAATGGGTATAGGAGTGGAGTTATTGACATCCTCATTGGGAGTGTATGCCACATTGGGTGGTGTATAGTTGGGAGGCAGGCCATATGGCGGGAAGGCGTGTTTGTTTTGATTTTGCACATCATGGGGGCCGTCCCTACTTCCCAAATCTTTGCCTACCATGTCTAAGGTTGGATGATTCATTTGGTTGAGGCCATATGGGGGCATCGGGTTCACCTTAGCAACAGTGCTGGTAGCGGCAATTGTAACCGCATTGGCTTCCATTATGTTCTTCATGCTCATCATGGCCTCCATCATTGTGGCCATTTTTTTCTTTCATGGCCTCCATGTAGGCCTTCACCTTCTCTTGCACCTCTTCTGCTTTACCCATTACTCTAGCTCTAGCACAGGTTCGGTAAGGGCGCCGTAAAGTGGGTTCTTTTCCTTTTTTATAACAATGATTAAGTTCTCTCTCTTTTTTTATTTTATTTTTCAAGGAAAGAATGTAATGAGCAATGCAACCAATGAAAAGCATGGATGTATGCGAATGATGCATAGTTGAAGTATTGCGAATTTTTACATGGGGTTGAATCAATTTAGATTTTCAACACGGGCTTAAATTTTTACATGTAGTCCCTGACTTAAATTTTAATTCATAATAGTCCCTAACTTTACCTCCGTTATGCAAATAAGTCTCTGCTATTAAAATCTAATTTCCTCCGTTAGTCAAATGTCTATTTGGCAAACGTAAGCATCCAATGTGGCAGGTTTGAGTCCAAGTCAGCAATATTATGTGGCAAGGAAAGGACTGAATTGAAAAATTAGGTTAAAAAGAAATCAAAAATGAAGTAAACCCATTTTCCCTTTCACTGTCTTACTGCTTGTAGGGTTTTTTAACTGTTTGCGGTTTGCTCTTCCCTCCCCTGCATTCTCGTGATTGAGGGTTCGCGCTTTTTGTCAGGTTGGTGGTTTCATTCAATTCGTTTGCATTGTTTTGGTGGTTTGATTTGGGGTTTTATATGTTCGAGGGGTTTCATCTGCATTGTCTTCGCGCTTCGTAGGGAGGTTTATGATCCTTTATTATTTTTGTTTATGATGCTCTATTTTTATAGATGACAATGTTTTTGTTTCTGATTGTGTCTTCGCGCTTTTTGACAATGTCAATGTCTTCACGCTTTTTGAGGTAGGTTTTTTTTCCTAATATATGACAATGTTTGCGGTTTCTGATTGTGTAGAATGAATGACAATATAACTTTAGTATTGCACCATGGAGGAAGATTCACTCCACGTGCCAGTGATGGAAAGGTTGAATATATAGGCAGAGAATTTGACGTTTGGGAGGATATATCTGCAGATTGCCTGAATGCATTTATCTTATATGATCTGGTGAAAGCTTGTAAGAAGTATAGTAATATAGGAGAATGTTTTTGGTTGATTGATAAGGACTTAGATTTTAATCATGGGTTAAGGAGTTGTACAACTGATGGAGATATATTACACTTAGTTAGGGATGCTTTTGAAAATGAGAATGAGATAAATGTTTATTTTCATCGTGAAGTAGATCCAATTTTAGAAGAAGTCCCACAGATGTTGTACTTGGAATGTGATCCAATTCGAAAAGCTGTTGAGAATGAGGATGATATAGATGATGTACCTGTTGCTGTCCATGAGGAAGGTAAGTTTTAATTCATCTATACTTGGTCCGACATGGTTACCATAATTAATTAATATGATTAATTTTTACTTGATCACCATTGATGCAGATGTTGGTGCTGGAGAGCAGAGAGATGCTGGTGAGCAGATGGATGCTGGTAAGCAGAGGGATGGTGGTGAGCAGAGGGATACTGATGCTGGTGAGCAAAGAGATGGTAGTGAGCAAAGGGATACTGATGCTGGTTAGCAAAGAGATGGTAGTGAGCAAAGGGATGTTGAAGCTGGTGAGGAGAGAGATGCTGGTGGTGAAGAGAGAGATGTTGCTGATAGTGAGGAGGAAAAGGAAGTTGACAGTGATGAGACAGATGCTGAGTGGTTTATAAATTTCTCTTGTATGTTGAATGAAGTTGAAGCTGAAGTTGAGATAGATGGTTATCATTCAGAGGAGCTTAATATCCCCATTAGTAGTGAAGATGAAGATGAGGATGTTGAAGTTTATCCTCAATATAGTCAAAGTAGTGGAGTTGGTGAACAGAAGTTGGAATTAGGGATGGAGTTTGGTACTCTAGATGAATTTAAATCTGCCTTGAGGGAGTATAGCATATTGATGGGCAGGGAGTTCAAGTGGAAGAAGAATGATAAATAGAGGGCTAGAGCAAAATGCAAGAAGGCATTTTGTGATTGGGAAATCTACTGTGCAAAGAATGAAGTTAGAAACTCTTTTCAGATAAAGACATTTAAGCATAACCATAATTGCTGCAGAGAAGTGAACAACAAACAAGCAAATAGACAGTGGGTGGTCAGTAAACTTGAGGGCAAACTCAGATTGCAGCCAACCCTTAAATGTGTTGAAGCTTTGGAATATTTCAAGCAAGAGTTTGGAGTGCACATTGAAGTTACAAAGATGTGGAGAGCCATGAAAGAAGCAAAGCAATTAGTGGAAGGGAATGAGAGGAAACAATATGCCAAAGTATTTGATTATGCACATGAATTGTTGAGGAGCAATCCTGGATCAACAGCTAAGATCAGCACAGTGCCAAGTCCAGAAGGTCCACCACAATTTCAGAGGCTATATATTTGTCTTGCTGGCTGTAAGAAGGGGTTTGTTGCTGGATGTAGACCATTCATAGGTCTAGATGGATGTTTCCTAAAGAGTGCATTTGGAGGAAACTTGCTCTCTGCTGTTGGGCTTGATGGCAATAACCACATATATGTTATTGCTTATGTTGTTGTGGACATTGAGAACAAAAGACAATTGGAAATGGTTTTTAACTTTGTTGCATGAAGATCTTGGGGATTACATACAGAATGGGTGGAATTTCATGTCAGACATGCAAAAGGTATGGCATGGTGTGATTTGCAATTGTTATCATAAGTTAGGTATTTAATTGAAGTTAATGACATAAGTTAGGGACTAGTCCAGAAGTATTTACTACTTTGCTGCAATTTTTCAGGGACTTATTCCAGCTTTACAGGAAGTCATGCCTGGTGCACCTCATAGATTTTGTGTCTTGCATCTTTGGAAAAATTTTACAAAGCAATGGAAAAGCAAGGAACTTAAAGGAATTGTGTGGCAATGTGCAAAATCCACTACTGTTGCTGAGTTTGAAGGCCATATGGCCCATTTGAAGACAATCAACTGCCAGGCTTGGGAGTATTTGAATAAATGGCCCAAACAAGCACGGACAAAAGCTCACTTCAGTACAATACCCAAGGTGTACAATATATGCAACAACACTTGTGAGGTATTCAATTCCAGAATTCTGCAGTATAGATGCAAGCCTATTATCACAATGCTTGAAGAAATTAGAAGTTATATCATGAGAACCATGGCTGCCCACAAGGTTAAACTTTCTGGAAAACCTGGACCATTATGTCTAGTGCAGTATAAAAGACTAGAAAAAGAATTCCATTTTGCTAATCAATGGACTCCCATTTGGTGTGGTGATAACATGGGCCTGAGATATGAGGTCCACATGTGGGGGAATAAGGTTGAGGTCAATTTAGGTGAATGGACATGCACTTGTGGAGTATGGCAACTAACAGGTTGTGTTCTTTATAGTTTTTTTTTCATTCTTAACCTACATGTGTGCTGATTTTACAACTTTGATGTAGGGATGCCATGCCGACATGCCATTGCAACAATAACTCACAAAGGAGGGAAGCCTGAGGACATGTGTCATGAGTGGCTGTCAATAGAAGCTTATAATAAGACATACCAGCATTTTATTGAACCAGTCCAAGGACCACAATATTGGGCCCAGACACAGTATACACACCCTGTTCCACCACATAAAAGGGTCCAAAGAGGAAGGCCAAAGAAAAATAGAAGGAGATCTGTAGATGAGGACAATGTCACAGGACATAAGCTAAAGAGGAAATTGGCTGAGTTTACATGTGGAAGGTGTGGCCAAACCAATCATAACATTAGAAGCTGTAAAAATATTGGAGTTCCTGTTAGGCCAAAGAAATATGTTGCACCATCAACTTCAAATGAGGATGACCACCTATTATCTCAAGATGAACAAGCTTTGAATGAGGCTGAAGAAGCTGCTGCTCATGTTCAACAAGATCCGGTGGAGATTAATTTATCTCAGCCTCATTTGTCACAAGATAGTGACATGGAGTTGATGGTAAATATTTGTCACAACAAAGTAGTTTTATCTCAACCTAATTTGTTGCAGCACTCCATTTTTATATATTACAATTATTCATGTTTGGCATTTGCATGTAGGTCCCTGCAACTATTGTTCCACCAATAGCAAGGAATAAGCTAACCATAACAAGAGCCAAACAAAGGAAGGTTGCTGATAAAGATGATGCAGAAAACTGAAGAAGCATTTTTTGTTGCATTTTGAACGTAGCTGAAGGTTTCTGAAGACCCATTTTTTGTTGCATTTTGAAGGTTGCTGAGTTTGAAGGTTGCTGATGAAGAAAACTGAAAAAGCATTTTTTGTTGCATTTTGATATTAGGATGTATAGTTGTATATTTTGAAAGCTTCACTGACATGTGAAATGATGTAAACATTATGGCCTACTGAACAATTGCTTCTAACTACCATTCTTTGGGATGTCAAATATTATGTGAAATTGATTTAATGTCATGTTTCTTCTCTTTCTTTTATAAATTATACACTGTGTTGGATTTGGAGTTGGAGTAGGACCACCTAGTTTAGTGCTACTTCAATAACTTCAAAAAGTTATATAACAACAAATTATATTTAATAAACTTCTCTTTCTTGTGCCATCACCTAATTCTCTTTCTTTTATTTCAAGTTGTCCCTTCGAAATGATATCATATTTCTTCTCTTTCTTTTATAAATTATATACACTGTGTTGGATTTGGAGTTGGAGTAGTACAATCCATTCCAATATACATTATGAGCTGCTTCTTATTACCTAATTCTCTTTCTTTTATTAAATTATATTTAATAAACTGCAAATTTCATCAACAAATTTCACCAACAAATTATATTTAATTGAAATGGGTAATTGACAGTAGCAACAAAAGCTGCTATTACACTACAAAAGCTATTTCCTACTACAAATTCTTCAGCAAAACAACAATTGACAGTAGCAACAAAAGCTGCTATTACACTACAAAAGCTACTTCCTACTACAAATTCTTCAGCAAAACAACAATTACAATATCAAAAGCTGCTATTACACATTTTACCTAAAATACATTCCCCCTAAAACTAACATTACAATTAAAAATGAAAAACCTAACAACACAATGTTTGTTAAATTTCTCATTTTCTTCTGCAAAGCTTCAATTTGTAGCCTCAAATCAGCCACTACCATTGTTTCTCTTGAGACAGAAGACGAATTAGAAAGTTGGTTTTCTTCTTCAACCCATTGAAAAAATTGACAGTTATTTGGGTCTGTTTGGGGTAATGCACAAGTATAGAATAACCTTCCTGGGTTCCTCCTTGGTCTTGCAATTCGAATAGCTGCACGTCTTCCATGGTGGCATTGCCGAATGAAACTACCAGAAAATGCACAACAACTGCCACTTGCAGACATGGACAAATCAAGTGAACAAGCAGCAGCGACTGAGCCTCAGAGTAGAAGAAGAAGAAGCAACTCAGCGTGGGAAGAAGAAGAAGAAGAAGCAACCAGCAGCTTCGTAAACCCTAATTTTTTTGGGGAAGAAGAAGCAACCTTGCGTGTGAGAGAGAATTTATAGATGCAGACCTCAGTGCCACGTTGGACAATCTACGTGGCACTGAATTGCCACCTATACACCTCACTAACGCCGTCACTTGAGAATTTAACGACAAGGACTATTTTGCAAAACTTATGTAAAGTTAGGGACTATTATGAATTAAAATTTAAGTCAGGGACTAATATGCAAAGTGGTTACAATCTCAGGGACTAAATTGCCTATTCACTCTTTGATTATTATATTTATTATTTTACCTCTTTTTTTATTTCCAACGTGGTTACGGCACGACCGAACGGTCAGAATTCATTTTAACAGAAATTAACGGATGATACAATTCAAATGATCGGTGGAAATTTATTTTATTTTTAGATTAGGCGAGAAACGACTTAAATGAATGACTGAAGCACGTCAAAAGGGGGTATAGAAAGCGAATGAAAACGAGAATAAAAGTACATGAAACAAAATATGGACCACCACGGGTACATAGAATGAATTGAAAAGCTCGGTTTGAGATACTTACCAGTTGAAGACTGAAGAAAACGAAGAACGAACGATGAATGTCGAAAAACGGTTGAAAATCTTCGCGTAATTACTCACGGAAACGTTACGGAAGCGCCTCGGCTTGGATTTTCTTCACGGAAACAATTTTCCTCAGCAATTTCGAGAGAATAAGAAGTGCCAAGAAGGCTGAACTCTATTCTTCACTCCTCCCCCTATTTATAGCAAAATAGGGGAGGAGCTTGCCACCCAGCTCGCCCAGGCGAGCAAGGTTGCTTCCTCCAGAAGCAACTGCCTTCTGGAGGAAGAAACTGGAAAGCCCAAGTGGGCCTGATTGCTATTTGTACCGCCCCTTTTACTAAATGCACCCCCTTTACTTTTTTGGTAATTCTTTTTTCCGTAACGTTACGAAACTTTACGAATTTCGTAACGATACTTATTTTCCTTCCGCAAGGTTACGAATCCTTACGGATTATGTACTTACTCTTTTTTAGCTTTCGAAGAAGTTACGGAAACTCACGGATTGCGCAAAAACACCTCCTTTTGATTTCCGTCACATTACGGAATTTCACGGATCGCGTAAGCCTGCTTCTTTTTGATTTCCGGCACGTCTCGGGACTTCACATATTGTGCAACAAAGGGTGCCAAGTATCTCGAAGCGGCCAATCAAAGGTTGCATATCATCAAATAATAATCCCCGGACGAAATTAGGGTATGACAATGTGTTTCTGGTAGTTATTGGTATTTTATAAAAATCCCCTACAATTCCAACACATAATTGGTGAATTGTTGGCACTATTATTGCTTATATGAATAGACCGTGAGTGAGGAATGGTGATTTTGAGGTGCGTGAAGGAACTGCAGCGGTTATATTCTATTTATGGCTTCATGTCATAAATAAAGCCTAACCATTGAAGATTTTACTTTGCATTATAGTTTACTTTGGTGGGCATTGTAACTGTTATATAGGGTATTTCTTGTACCTAACATTACCTGTTACACTCTTATTATTATATATAATATTTTTTGTCTACCAAAAAAATATATTACTTATAGGTTATTACTGGAAACAAAATTTCGACGACTACCAATTGTAGATGTCAAGGGTAATTATAAGGATTTGTTTGGATATGTTCGGGTATCTTGTTTGGATATGTTTCATTTTATTTTTTCTTCTGCTTCTAAACAAGTTTACTTAAACATGTCCTAGCTGGTAAGAGACTTCTCCATTCTTTTAAATTTGGTCATTTTTCCGTCTTCAGGTTTTCTAGACCTGATTTGTTAGTGATTTGCTAGTTGGGATCATCAAATGAGGAAATGTTGTGAGGGCCGGCCGCACTTAAACGAGCTAGCGAAAACTGAAAACATGAAAGTACATAGAAGACTATTCAAGGGTAAGTAATTCTTGCATGGGTACAGTGCTCTACAGATACAACCACAATAATATTGAAACAATGAGTAATAGAGAGTTATTCTCTAAAATTATGAACACATGTTAATTTAGTCTACGATATTACAAAAATTATCATTTTAGTATCTACGAAAACAAAGACCAAAATGGGTTTTTTTTTTATTAAATGGAAGCAAATTTTGTACGTTTTTTTATATGAGGGTCGATTTTAAATTATTATCAAAAATAAAATAAGGTTAATCGATGTTACGATTTCTGAGTTAGAAAATATATTATTATTCTTTTTCTTTTATTTTTAAATGAACTTTAGTTTAATTTTTTTTATTTATGACTTTAAAGTTGTATATGTTTTTTTTACTTTACGATTTTAAAGTTATAAGTTTATTTTTTTATATATATTTTATGACTTTTTGAAGTCGTAACCTTCTTTTTCTTTTTTTTTTTACGTTTTTGGTCTTAGGATTTTTTTTATTTACTTGTACTTTTTTGTTTTAATTTCAATATTTTTAAAAAAATTGTAAATAATTTTATTTAATTAATTATTAAATAAATATTTTTATATTTACTTGTTATTAATTTTATTTAATATCTTCTATATATTTGTATACACTTTTATTTAATATGTTATATATTTTTTTAATATTATTTATTGTTGGTCATGGGTTCGAATCCGGAAACAGCCTATTTGCATATGCAAGGGTAAGGCTGCGTACAACATCCCTCCCCATACCTTCGCATAGCGAAGAGCCTCTGGGCAATGGGGTACGAAGTTTTTTTTTATTTATCTAAAATATTTTATATATTTTTTAATATTATTTTATTTAATATATTTTGAATATTTAAAATTTAGATAATTTTTTAATAATTTTATTGAATTTGATTAAATTGACTAATGCTTATAATTGAATTGATTAATTTGGTGTGTATTACTCAAATAATAGCACAAACTTCAGTGATGACTTTATTATTATTCCAATACATCTTGAACTTTTGATTGGTTACGTCTAGGGGTGGAAATGAGTCGAGCAGCTTATCGAGGGTCTTTGGCTCGGTCTATGTAAGGCTCGGCTCGACTTGGTTTGTTTACCATAAAGGTCAAACTCAAGCTTTTTAAGAAGCCTCTTTAGATAAAAAGGTCAAGCTCAAACTATAAAAAAAGCTTGTTAAGCTTGACAAGCCGGCTTGTTTAACTAACAATATTAATAACAACAACAACAACAACAACAACAACAACAACAACAACAATAATAATAATAATAATAATAATAATAATAATAACTTTATTTTATCAAATCTTATCTTATTCAGATTTTATTCTATCTAGATTTTATTTTATCCCAATTTTATTCCATCTAGATTTTATTTCGTCTCGATTTTATTTCATCCAATCTTATCTTATCTTGTCCAGATTTTATTTTATTTCGTTTATGATCTTGGACTTAAAATAGATTAGTGAGCTTTGGGACTGATGACCTATATAACAACACCAAGGTTTTAGTTTAGGGAGTTTTTTTTCGGAGAGGAGAATAATTCTAGGATTTTAGAATTCCAGTTTTTATTACTGTTCATGCACACTTTTCACATAAAATAAAATTCATTTTCTGTAATTTTGTTTCGGCTTCAATCTACAGTTTCGTTTCTACTGATTAATGGAAGGTTAAGTCTCCAACATTGTTTTCTCTTGAGGATCAAACACAGTTCTCTTTGAGGTTTTGTTATTACTATTGAATACTGATCAGTTTTTTCTCTTCACCAATTACTTTGTATTTGTTGCTATTAATCCATACATGCTTAGTGCTTGATTAATTGTTTCTGCGCTTAATTTACGTTCATGCTAATGATCAGTTCGTTCATGATTAATTGGTGTATGTGTTGTTTAATCACATAATAACAACCTTATCTTAATTTTCGCTTAGTAATTTAATTTAGGATTGGATTAAGTGGTTGAACTGATTAAGGATAAATTCTCGTAACCTAAGATAAGAGACTTGCTTGTGAATTAAGGGGAAACATGTTTTAATTCTGTTATTTTCTAATTCAAATTTGTTGTTGTTTAATTTACAAAAACAAACAACCCCCAATTCGTTACTGTTTTATTACTATCTATTATTACTATCTATTATGAACGTTTGGTTGATCATTGCTCGTTGGGAGACGACCTATGATCACTTCTTAGATACTGCATTTTTAATGTTATTTGATTCGGTATGGCCTCGATCAATAGTATATAACATATGGCTTGAGTAGACTAAGATGAAATTATTGTAATATATTTTTAAAAAATATTTAATATACTTATATATTCAAAAATTGGATTAAAAATTGTTAATTTAACTAATAATAATTTTTGTTTGGCTATATTAGTGTAAATCATCTCTAATCCATACATTTTTTAATATTATGCTCTTTTTATTTTCTTTTGATATACTTTGTGCTTTAACGACTTGAATTCAATATGATTTTGTTTATCAATTATTTTTGGATTTGTACATTACTTATATGAAATTTTATAAGTTTTTTTTTAGTTAGTATTTCACTAGATTTTTAAAATAATTAATTAATCAAAGACGTATTTAAGCAAACTTTTAAATAGGCTCATGGTCCAAGTCAGGCTTTTATATAAGTCGAGCCGAGCCTTAAAAAAAAGTCTATGACAGGTAATGAGTCATGCTCAAGCCTTACGTATTCAACTCAAGCCGAACTCAAGCCTAGTAAAGTTTGGTTTGACTTGACTCATTTTCACCCTAGTTAGATCGACCGACTGTGTTCATAAAAGAATTTTTCATCAAAGCTTTGTAATTAGATTTCACGAAGGGATTATTTGGCTTAATAAAGAGATAATTTTTTTCCTCTTATGCATGTA
>NW_021143797.1:0-84303 GCF_004193775.1 Glycine soja | reverse complement strand
GTCCGATTCAGGTGCATAATATGTCGAGATGCTCAAAACTGAACAACGGAAGCTCTCGAGAAATTCAATGGTCATAACTTTTAACATGGAGGTCCTATTTAGGCGCATCACAGATAGAGACGCTCGAAATTTAACAACGGAAAGTCTCGAGAAATTCTAATGGTCATAACTTTTCACACGGAGGTCAGATTGAACAACAGAAGCTCTAAAAAAATTCAAATGGTCATAACTTTTCACTCGGAGGTCCGATTCGGGCGCATAATATGTCGAGATGCTCAAAATTAAACAACGGAAGCTCTCGAGAATTTCAAATGTCATAACTTCTCACTCGGAGGTCCGATTCAAGCGTATAATATGTCGAGATGCTCAAAATTGAACAAAGGAAGCTCTCCGAAAATTTCAAATGGTCATAACTTTTCACTCGGAGGTCAGATTCAGGCGCATAATATATCGAGACGCTCGAAATAAATTGGAAGCTCTCGTGAAAATAAAAATGGTCATAACTTTTAATCGGATGTCAGATTCAGGATGCATAATATGTAGAGACGTTCGAATTGAACAACGGAAGCTCTCGAGAAATTCAAATGGTCCATAACTTTTAACTAGAAGGTCCGATTCAGGTGCATAATATATCGGGGACGCTCGAAATTGAACAACAGAAGCTCTCGAGAAATTCAAATGGTCATAACTTTCCACTCGGATGTCTGATTCAGGCGCATTATATATCGAGACGCACAAAATTGAACAACGAAAGCTCTTGAGAAATTCAAATGGTCACAACTTTTCACGGAGGTCCCATTCACGCGCATAATATATCGAGACGCTCGAAATTGAGCAACGGAAGCTCTTGAGAAATTCAAATGGTCATAACTTTTCACATGGATGTCTGATTCAGGTCCATAATATATCGAGACGCTCGAAATTAAACAACGGAAGCTCTCGAGAAATTAAAATGGTCATAACTTTTCACTCGGAGGTCCGATTCAGGCGCATAATATATCGAGACGCTTGAAATTGAACAACGAAAGCTCTCGACAAATTCAAATGGTCAAAACTTTTCAACGGAGGTCCCATTTCGGGCGTATAATATATCGAGACGGTCGAAATTGAACAATGGAAGCTCTTGAGAAAGTGAAATGGTCATAACTTTTAACTCGGATGACCGATTTAGGCGCATCACATATAGAGAAGCTCGAAATTGAATAACTGAAGCTCTCGAGAAATTCAAATAGTCATAACTTTTCACTCGGAGGTCCGATTCAGGCGCATAATATATCGAGACGCTCGAAATTGAACAACGGCAGCTATTGGGAAATTCAAATGGTCAAAACTTTTCACTCATAGGTCCGATTCAGGCGCATAATATATCGAGACGATTGAAATTGAACAACGGAAGCTCTTGAGAAATTGAAATGGTCATAAATTTTAACTCAGATGACCGATTTAGGCTTATCACATATAGAGAAGCTCAAAATTGAACAACGGAAGCTCTCAGGAAATTCAAATCGACATAACTTTTCACTCGGAGGTCCGATTTAGGCGCATAATATGTCGAGATGCTCAAAATTGCACAACGGATGCTCTCGAGAAATTCAAATGGTCATACTTTTAACATGGAGGTCCTATTTAGGCGCATCTTACATAGAAACGCTCGAATTTTCACAACGGAAACTCTCGAGAAATTCAAATGGTCATAACTTTTCACACGGAGGTCAGATTGAACAACGGAAGCTCTCCAAAAATTCAATAGTCATAACTTTTCACTCGGAGGTCCGATTCAGGCGCATAATATGTCGAGATGGTCAAAATTGAACAACGGAAGCTCTCGAGAATTTCAAATGGTCATAACTTTTCACTCGGAGGTCAGATTTAGGCGCATAATATATCGGGACGGACAAAATTGAACAACGGAAGCTCTTGAGAAATTCAAATGGTCATAACTTTTAACTCGGATGACCGATTTAGGCTTATCACATATAGAGAAGCTCAAAATTGAACAACGGAAGCTCTCGAGAAATTCAAATGGTCATAACTTTTCACTCGGAGGTCCGATTCAGGCGCATAATATGTCGAGATGCTCAAAATTGAACAACGGATGCTCTCGAGAAATGCAAATTGTCATAACTTTTAACATGGAGGTCCTATTTAGGCGCATCACAGATAGAGACGCTCGAAATTGAACAACGGAAGCTCTCTAGAAATTCAAATGGTCATAACTTTTCACTCGGATGTCCGATTCAGGTGCATAAGAAATGGGGATGCTCAACATTGAACAACGGAAGCTCTCGAGAAATTCAAATGGTCATAAAATATAACATGGAGGCCCTATTTAGGCGCATCACAGATAGAGACGCTCGAAATTTAACAACGGAAACCTTTGAGAAATTCAAATGGTCATAACTTTTCACCCGGAGGTCAGATTGAACAACGGAAGCTCTCGAGAAATTCAAATGGTCATAACTTTTCACTCGGAGGTCCGATTCAGGCGCATAATATGTCGAGATGCTCAAAATTGAACAACGGATGCTGTCGAGAAATTCAAATTGTCATAACTTTTAACATGGAGGTCCTATTTAGGCGCATCACAGATAGAGACGCTCGAAATTTAACAACGGAAACTCTCGAGAAATTCTAATGGTCATAACTTTTCACACGGAGGTCAGATTGAACAACGGAAGCTCTCCAAAAATTCAAATGGTCATAACTTTTCACTCGGAGGTCCGATTCGGGCGCATAATATGTCGAGATGCTCAAAATTAAACAACGGAAGCTCTCGAGAAATTCAAATGGTCATAACTTTTCACTCGGAGGTCCGATTCAGGCGCATAATATGTCGAGATGCTCAAAATTGAACAGCGGATGCTATCGAGAAATTCAAATGGTCATAACTTTTAACATGGAGGTCCTATTTAGGCGCATCACAGATAGAGACGCTCGAAATTGAACAACGGAAGCTCTCTAGAAATTCAAATGGTCATAACTTTTCACTCGGATGTCCGATTCAGGTGCATAAGAAATGGGGATGCTCAACATTGAACAACGGAAGCTCTCGAGAAATTCAAATGGTCATAAATTATAACATGGAGGCCCTATTTAGGCGCATCACAGATAGAGACGCTCGAAATTTAACAACGGAAACCTTTGAGAAATTCAAATGGTCATAACTTTTCACCCGGAGGTCAGATTGAACAACGGAAGCTCTCGAGAAATTCAAATGGTCATAAATTTTCACTCGGAGGTCCGATTCAGGCGCATAATATGTCGAGATGCTCAAAATTGAACAACGGATGCTGTCGAGAAATTCAAATTGTCATAACTTTTAACATGGAGGTCCTATTTAGGCGCATCACAGATAGAGACGCTCGAAATTTAACAACGGAAACTCTCGAGAAATTCTAATGGTCATAACTTTTCACACGGAGGTCAGATTGAACAACGGAAGCTCTCCAAAAATTCAAATGGTCATAACTTTTCACTCGGAGGTCCGATTCGGGCCCATAATATGTCGAGATGCTCAAATTAAACAACGGAAGCTCTCGAGAAATTCAAATGGTCATAACTTTTCACTCGGAGGTCCGATTCAGGCGCATAATATGTCGAGATGCTCAAAATTGAACAGCGGATGCTATCGAGAAATTCAAATGGTCATAACTTTTAACATGGAGGTCCTATTTAGGCGCATCACAGATAGAGACGCTCGAAATTGATCAACGGAAGCTCTCTAGAAATTCAAATGGTCATAACTTTTCACTCGGATGTCCGATTCAGGTGCATAAGATATGGGGATGCTCAACATTGAACAACGGAAGCTCTCGAGAAATTCAAATGGTCATAAATTATAACATGGAGGTCCTATTTAGGCGCATCACAGATAGAGACGCTCGAAATTTAACAACGGAAACCTTCGAGAAATTCAAATGGTCATAACTTTTCACCCGGAGGTCAGATTGAACAACGGAAGCTCTCCAAAAATTCAAATGGTCATAACTTTTCTTTCGGAGGTCCGATTCTGGCGCACAATATGTCGAGATGCTCAAAATTGAACAACGGAAGCTCTCGAGAAATTCAAATAGTCATAACTTTTATTATGGAGGTCCTATTTAGGCGCATCAAAGATAGAGATGCTCGAAATTTAACAACGGAAACTCTCGAGAAATTCTAATGGTCATAACTTTTCACACGGAGGTCAGATTGAACAACGGAAGCTCTCCAAAAATTCAAATGGTCATAACTTTTCACTCGGAGGTCCGATTCGGGCGCATAATATGTCGAGATGCTCAAAATTAAACAACGGAAGCTCTCGAGAAATTCAAATGGTCATAACTTTTCACTCGGAGGTCCGATTCAGGCGCATAATATGTCGAGATGCTCAAAATTGAACAGCGGATGCTATCGAGAAATTCAAATGGTCATAACTTTTAACATGGAGGTCCTATTTAGGCGCATCACAGATAGAGACGCTCGAAATTGAACAACGGAAGCTCTCTAGAAATTCAAATGGTCATAACTTTTCACTCGGATGTCCGATTCAGGTGCATAAGAAATGGGGATGCTCAACATTGAACAACGGAAGCTCTCGAGAAATTCAAATGGTCATAAATTATAACATGGAGGCCCTATTTAGGCGCATCACAGATAGAGACGCTCGAAATTTAACAATGGAAACCTTTGAGAAATTCAAATGGTCATAACTTTTCACCCGGAGGTCAGATTGAACAACGGAAGCTCTCGAGAAATTCAAATGGTCATAAATTTTCACTCGGAGGTCCGATTCAGGCGCATAATATGTCGAGATGCTCAAAATTGAACAACGGATGCTGTCGAGAAATTCAAATTGTCATAACTTTTAACATGGAGGTCCTATTTAGGCGCATCACAGATAGAGACGCTCGAAATTTAACAACGGAAACTCTCGAGAAATTCTAATGGTCATAACTTTTCACACGGAGGTCAGATTGAACAACGGAAGCTCTCCAAAAATTCAAATGGTCATAACTTTTCACTCGGAGGTCCGATTCGGGCCCATAATATGTCGAGATGCTCAAAATTAAACAACGGAAGCTCTCGAGAAATTCAAATGGTCATAACTTTTCACTCGGAGGTCCGATTCAGGCGCATAATATGTCGAGATGCTCAAAATTGAACAGCGGATGCTATCGAGAAATTCAAATGGTCATAACTTTTAACATGGAGGTCCTATTTAGGCGCATCACAGATAGAGACGCTCGAAATTGATCAACGGAAGCTCTCTAGAAATTCAAATGGTCATAACTTTTCACTCGGATGTCCGATTCAGGTGCATAAGATATGGGGATGCTCAACATTGAACAACGGAAGCTCTCGAGAAATTCAAATGGTCATAAATTATAACATGGAGGTCCTATTTAGGCGCATCACAGATAGAGACGCTCGAAATTTAACAACGGAAACCTTCGAGAAATTCAAATGGTCATAACTTTTCACCCGGAGGTCAGATTGAACAACGGAAGCTCTCCAAAAATTCAAATGGTCATAACTTTTCTTTCGGAGGTCCGATTCTGGCGCACAATATGTCGAGATGCTCAAAATTGAACAACGGAAGCTCTCGAGAAATTCAAATAGTCATAACTTTTATTATGGAGGTCCTATTTAGGCGCATCAAAGATAGAGATGCTCGAAATTTAACAACGGAAACTCTCGAGAAATTCTAATGGTCATAACTTTTCACACGGAGGTCAGATTGAACAACGGAAGCTCTCCAAAAATTCAAATGGTCATAACTTTTCACTCGGAGGTCCGATTCGGGCGCATAATATGTCGAGATGCTCAAAATTAAACAACGGAAGCTCTCGAGAAATTCAAATGGTCATAACTTTTCACTCGGAGGTCCGATTCAGGCGCATAATATGTCGAGATGCTCAAAATTGAACAGCGGATGCTATCGAGAAATTCAAATGGTCATAACTTTTAACATGGAGGTCCTATTTAGGCGCATCACAGATAGAGACGCTCGAAATTGAACAACGGAAGCTCTCTAGAAATTCAAATGGTCATAACTTTTCACTCGGATGTCCGATTCAGGTGCATAAGATATGGGGATGCTCAACATTGAACAACGGAAGCTCTCGAGAAATTCAAATGGTCATAAATTATAACATGGAGGTCCTATTTAGGCGCATCACAGATAGAGACGCTCGAAATTTAACAACGGAAACCTTCGAGAAATTCAAATGGTCATAACTTTTCACCCGGAGGTCAGATTCAACAACGGAAGCTCTCCAAAAATTCAAATGGTCATAACTTTTCTTTCGGAGGTCCGATTCTGGCGCACAATATGTCGAGATGCTCAAAATTGAACAACGGAAGCTCTCGAGAAATTCAAATAGTCATAACTTTTATTATGGAGGTCCTATTTAGGCGCATCAAAGATAGAGATGCTCGAAATTTAACAACGGAAACTCTCGAGAAATTCTAATGGTCATAACTTTTCACACGGAGGTCAGATTGAACAACGGAAGCTCTCCAAAAATTCAAATGGTCATAACTTTTCACTCGGAGGTCCGATTCGGGCGCATAATATGTCGAGATGCTCAAAATTAAACAACGGAAGCTCTCGAGAAATTCAAATGGTCATAACTTTTCACTCGGAGGTCCGATTCAGGCGCATAATATGTCGAGATGCTCAAAATTGAACAGCGGATGCTATCGAGAAATTCAAATGGTCATAACTTTTAACATGGAGGTCCTATTTAGGCGCATCACAGATAGAGACGCTCGAAATTGAACAACGGAAGCTCTCTAGAAATTCAAATGGTCATAACTTTTCACTCGGATGTCCGATTCAGGTGCATAAGATATGGGGATGCTCAACATTGAACAACGGAAGCTCTCGAGAAATTCAAATGGTCATAAATTATAACATGGAGGTCCTATTTAGGCGCATCACAGATAGAGACGCTCGAAATTTAACAACGGAAACCTTCGAGAAATTCAAATGGTCATAACTTTTCACCCGGAGGTCAGATTCAACAACGGAAGCTCTCCAAAAATTCAAATGGTCATAACTTTTCTTTCGGAGGTCCGATTCTGGCGCACAATATGTCGAGATGCTCAAAATTGAACAACGGAAGCTCTCGAGAAATTCAAATAGTCATAACTTTTATTATGGAGGTCCTATTTAGGCGCATCAAAGATAGAGATGCTCGAAATTTAACAACGGAAACTCTCGAGAAATTCTAATGGTCATAACTTTTCACACGGAGGTCAGATTGAACAACGGAAGCTCTCCAAAAATTCAAATGGTCATAACTTTTCACTCGGAGGTCCGATTCGGGCGCATAATATGTCGAGATGCTCAAAATTAAACAACGGAAGCTCTCGAGAAATTCAAATGGTCATAACTTTTCACTCGGAGGTCCGATTCAGGCGCATAATATGTCGAGATGCTCAAAATTGAACAGCGGATGCTATCGAGAAATTCAAATGGTCATAACTTTTAACATGGAGGTCCTATTTAGGCGCATCACAGATAGAGACGCTCGAAATTGAACAACGGAAGCTCTCTAGAAATTCAAATGGTCATAACTTTTCACTCGGATGTCCGATTCAGGTGCATAAGAAATGGGGATGCTCAACATTGAACAACGGAAGCTCTCGAGAAATTCAAATGGTCATAAATTATAACATGGAGGCCCTATTTAGGCGCATCACAGATAGAGACGCTCGAAATTTAACAATGGAAACCTTTGAGAAATTCAAATGGTCATAACTTTTCACCCGGAGGTCAGATTGAACAACGGAAGCTCTCGAGAAATTCAAATGGTCATAAATTTTCACTCGGAGGTCCGATTCAGGCGCATAATATGTCGAGATGCTCAAAATTGAACAACGGATGCTGTCGAGAAATTCAAATTGTCATAACTTTTAACATGGAGGTCCTATTTAGGCGCATCACAGATAGAGACGCTCGAAATTTAACAACGGAAACTCTCGAGAAATTCTAATGGTCATAACTTTTCACACGGAGGTCAGATTGAACAACGGAAGCTCTCCAAAAATTCAAATGGTCATAACTTTTCACTCGGAGGTCCGATTCGGGCCCATAATATGTCGAGATGCTCAAAATTAAACAACGGAAGCTCTCGAGAAATTCAAATGGTCATAACTTTTCACTCGGAGGTCCGATTCAGGCGCATAATATGTCGAGATGCTCAAAATTGAACAGCGGATGCTATCGAGAAATTCAAATGGTCATAACTTTTAACATGGAGGTCCTATTTAGGCGCATCACAGATAGAGACGCTCGAAATTGATCAACGGAAGCTCTCTAGAAATTCAAATGGTCATAACTTTTCACTCGGATGTCCGATTCAGGTGCATAAGATATGGGGATGCTCAACATTGAACAACGGAAGCTCTCGAGAAATTCAAATGGTCATAAATTATAACATGGAGGTCCTATTTAGGCGCATCACAGATAGAGACGCTCGAAATTTAACAACGGAAACCTTCGAGAAATTCAAATGGTCATAACTTTTCACCCGGAGGTCAGATTGAACAACGGAAGCTCTCCAAAAATTCAAATGGTCATAACTTTTCTTTCGGAGGTCCGATTCTGGCGCACAATATGTCGAGATGCTCAAAATTGAACAACGGAAGCTCTCGAGAAATTCAAATAGTCATAACTTTTATTATGGAGGTCCTATTTAGGCGCATCAAAGATAGAGATGCTCGAAATTTAACAACGGAAACTCTCGAGAAATTCTAATGGTCATAACTTTTCACACGGAGGTCAGATTGAACAACGGAAGCTCTCCAAAAATTCAAATGGTCATAACTTTTCACTCGGAGGTCCGATTCGGGCGCATAATATGTCGAGATGCTCAAAATTAAACAACGGAAGCTCTCGAGAATTTCAAATGGTCATAACTTTTCACTCGAAGGTCAGATTTAGGCGCATAATATATCGAGACGCTCGAAATTGAACAACGGAAGCTCTCGAGAAATTCAAATGGTCATAACTTCTAAGTCGGACGTCAGATTCAGGCGCATAATATATAGAGACGCTCGAAATTGAACAACGGAAGCTCTCTAGAAATTCAAATGGCCATAACTTTTCACTCGGATGTCCGATTCAGGTGCATAAGATATCAGGACACTCGAAATTGAACAACGGAAGCTCTTGAGAAATTCAAATGGTCATAACTTTTCAACGGAGGTCCTATTCAAGCGGATAATATATCGAGACGCTCGAAATTGAGCAACGGAAGCTCTTGAGAAATTCAAATGGTCATAACTTTTCACATGGATGTCTGATTCAGGTCCATAATATATCGAGACACTAGAAATTGAACAACGGAAGCTCTCGAGAAATTAAAATGGTCATAACTTTTTACTCGGAGGTCCGATAAATGCGCATAATATATCGAGACGCTCGAAATTGAACAACGAAAGCTCTCAAGAAATTCAAAAGGTCATAACTTTTCACTCGGAGGTCCGATTCAGGCACATAATATATCAAGACAGTCGAAATTGAACAACGAAAGCTCTCCAAAAATTCAAATGGTCATAACTTTTCTTTCGGAGGTCCGATTCGGGCGCATAATATGTCGACATGCTCAAAATTGAACAACGGAAGCTCTCGAGAAATTCAAATAGTCATAACTTTTAACATGGAGGTCCTATTTAGGCGCATCACTGATAGAGACGCTCGAAATTTAACAACGGAAACTCTCGAGAAATTCAAAAGGTCATAACTTTTCACACGAAGGTCAGATTGAACAATGAAAGCTCTCCAAAAATTATAATGGTCATAACGTTTCACTCGGAGTTCCGATTAAGGCGTATAATATGTCGAGATGCTTAAAATTGAACAACGGAGGCTCTCGAGAATTTCAAATGGTCATAACTTTTAACTAGAAGGTCCGATTCAGGTGCATAATATATCGGGACGCTCAAAATTGAACAACTGAAGCTCTCGAGAAATTCAAATGGTCATAACTTTTCACTCGGATGTCCGATTCAGGCGCATAATATATCGAGACGCAAAAAATTGAACAACGGAAGCTCCTGAGAAATTCAAATGGTCATAACTTTTCAACGAGGTCCCATTCAAGCGCATAATATATCGAGACACTCGAAATTAAAGAACGGAAGCTCTTGAGAAATTCAAATGGTCATAACTTTTCACATGGATGTCTGATTCAGGTCCATAATATATTGAGACGCTCGAAATTGAACAATGGAAGATCTCGAGAAATTAAAATGGTCATGACTTTTCACTTAGAGGTCCGATTCAGGTGCATAATATATCGAGACTCTCGAAATTGAACAACGAAAACTCTCGAGAAATTCGAATGGTCATAACTTTTCACTCGGAGGTCCGATTCAGGTGCATAATATATCAAGACGGTCAAAATTGAACTACGAAAGCTCTTGAGAAATTCAAATGGTCATAACTTTTAACCCGGATTACCGATTTAGGAGCATCACATATAGAGAAGCTCGAAATTGAACAACGGAAGCTCTCGAGAAATTCAAATGGTCATAACTTTTCAACAGAGGTCCCATTCGGGCGCATAATATATCGAGACGGTCGAAATTGAACAACAGAAGCTCTTGAGAAATTGAAATGGTCATAACTTTTAACTCGGATGACCGATTTAGGCGCATCACATATAGAGAAGCTCGAAATTGAACAACAGAAGCTCTCGAGAAATTCAAATATTCATAACTTTTCACTCGGAGGTCTGATTCAGGCGCATAATATACCGAGACGCTCGAAATTGAACAACGGAAGCTCTCGGGAATTTCAAATGGTCAAAACTTTTCACTCAGAGGTCCAATTCAGGCGCATAAAATGTCGAGACGATCGAAATTGAACAACGGAAGCTCTTGAGAAATTTAAATGGTCATAACTTTTAACTCGGATGACCGATTTCGGCTTATCACATATAGAGAAGCTCAAAATTGAACAACGGAAGCTCTCGAGAGATTCAAATGGTCATAACTTTTCGCTAGGAGATCCGATTCAGGCGCATAATATGTCGAGATGCTCAAAATTGAACAACGGAAGCTCTCGAGAAATTCAAATGGTCATAACTTTTAATATGGAGGACCTATTTAGGCGCATCACAGATAGAGACGCTCGACATTTAACAACGGAAACTCTCGAGAAATTCAAATGGTCATAACTTTTCACCCGAAGGTCAGATTGAACAACGGAAGCTCTCCAAAAATTCAAATGGTCATAACTTTTCACTTGGAGGTCCGATTCAGGCACATAATATGTCGAGATGCTCAAAATTGAACAACGAATGCTCTTGAGAAATTTCAATTGGTCATAACTTTTCACTCGGAGGTCAGATTTAGGCGAATAATATTTCGAGACGTTCGAAATTCAACAATGGAAGCTCACGTGAAATTCAGATAGTCATAACTTTTAACTCGGATGTCAGATTCAGGCGCATAATATATAGAGATGCTCGAAATTGAACAACGGAAGCTCTCGAGAAATTCAAATGGTCATAACTTTTAACTTGAAGGTTCGATTCAGGTGCATAATATATCGGGACCCTCGAAATTGAACAACAGAAGCTCTCGAGAAATTTAAATGGTCATAACTTTTCACTCGGAAGTCCTATTCAGGCGCATAATATATCAAGACGGTCGAAATTGAACAACGAAAGCTCTTGAGAAATTCAAATGGTCATAACTTTTAACCCGGATGACCAATTTAGGAGCATCACATATAGAGAAGCTCGAAATTGAACAACGGAAGCTCTCGAGAAATTCAAATGGTCATAACTTTTCACTCGGATGACCGATTCAGGCGCATAATATATCAAGACGGTCGAAATTGAACAACGAAAGCTCTTTAGAAATTCAAATGGTCATAACTTTTAACTCGGATGACCGATTTAGGCGCATCACATATAGAGACGATCGAAATTTAACAAAGGAAACTCTCGAGAAATTCAAATGGTCATAACTTTTCACTCGCAGGTTTTATTTTGGCGCATAATATATCAAGACGCTCGAAATTGAACAACGGAAGCTCTCGACCAATTCAAATTGCAATAACTTTTCAAACGGAAGTCAGACTCAGGCGCATAATATATCGAGATGCTCGAAATTGAACAACGGAAGCTCTCGAGAAATTCATATGGTCATAACTTTTCAATCGGATGTCCGATTCAGGCGCATCACATATTGGGACGCTCGAAATTGAACAATGGAAGCTCTCATGAAATTCAAATGCTCATAACTTTTAACTCGGAGGTCAGATTAACGCGCATAATATATCGGGACGCTCGAAATTGAACAACGGAATCTCTCGACAAATTCAAATGGTCATAACATTTCACTCGGATGTCCGATTCAGGCGCATAATATATCGAGACGCACAAAATTGAACAACGAAAGCTCTTGAGAAATTCAAATGGTCATAACTTTTAACTCGGCTATTAGATTCACACAGAGGTCCGATTCGGGCGGATAATATATTGAGACGCTCGAAATTGAACAATGGAAGCTCTTGAGCAATTCAAATTGTCATAACTTTTAACTCGAATGTCCAATTTAGGTTCGAAATTGAACAACGGAAGCTCTCGAGAAATTCAAATGGTCATAACTTTTGACATGGAGGTCCGATTCAGGTGCATATTATATCAAAACGCTCGAAATTGAACAACGGTAGCTCTCGAGAAATTCAAATGGTCATTACTTTTCACTCGGAGGTCCGACTCAGGCGCATAATATATCGAGACGGCCAAAATTGAACAACGGAAGCTCTCGAGAAATTCAAATGGTCAAAACTTTTCAACGGAGGTCCCATTCAAGTGCATAATATATCGAGACCCTCTAAATGGAGCAACGGAAGCTCTTGACAAATTCAAATGGTCATAACTTTTAACTCGAATGACCGATTTAGGCGCATCACATATTGAGAAGCTCGAAATTGAACAACGGAAGCTCTCGAGAAATTCAAATGGTCATAACTTTTAACTTGAAGGTTCGATTCAGGTGCATAATATATCGGGACCCTCGAAATTGAACAACAGAAGCTCTCGAGAAATTTAAATGGTCATAACTTTTCACTCGGAAGTCCTATTCAGGCGCATAATATATCAAGACGGTCGAAATTGAACAACGAAAGCTCTTGAGAAATTCAAATTGTCATAACTTTTAACTTGGATGTCCAATTTTGGCGCATAATATATCGAGACGCTCATAACTGAACAACGAAAGCCCTCGAGAAATTCAAATGGTCATAACTTTTCACTCGGAGGCCCGATTCAGGCTCATAATATATCGATACGCTCGAAATTGAACAACATAAGCTCTCAGGAAATTCAAATGGTCAAAAATTTTCACTCAGAGGTCAGATTCAGGCGCATAATATACTGAGAAGGTCGAAATTGAACAACGGAAGCTCTTGAGAAATTGAAATGGTCATAACTTTTAACTCGGATGACCGATTTAGACGCATCACATATAGAGAAGCTCAAAATTGAACAATGGAAGCTCTCGAGAAATTCAAATGGTCATAACTTTTCACTCGGAGGTCCGATTCAGGCGCATAATATATCGACACGCTCGAAATTGAACAACGGTAGCTCTCGAGAAATTCAAATGATCATAAATATTTAAACGGAGGTCGGATTCAGGTGCATAATATATCAAGCCGCTCGAAATTGATCAATGGAAGCTCAAGTGAAATTTAAATAGTCATAACTTTTCACACGGAGGTCCGATTCGGGCGCATAAAATATCGAGACGCTCGAAATTGAACAATGGAAGCTCTGGAGCAATTCAAATTGTAATAACTATTAACTCGTATGTCAAATTAAGGCGCATAATATATCGAGACGCTCATAACTGAACAACGGAAGCTCTCGATAAATTCAAATGGTCATAACTTTTCACTCGGAGGTCCGATTCAGGCGCATAATATATCGATATGCTCGAAATTGAACAACATAAGCTCTCAGGAAATTCAAATGGTCAAAAATTTTCACTCAGAGGTCAGATTCAGGCGCATAATATACTGAGAAGGTCGAAAATGAACAACGGAAGCTCTTGAGAAATTGAAATGGTCATAACTTTTAACTCGGATGACCGATTCAGGCGCATAATATATCAAGACGGTCGAAATTGAACAACGAAAGCTCTTTAGAAATTCAAATGGTCATAACTTTTCACTCGGAGGTCCGATTCAGGCGCATAATATATCGACACGCTCGAAATTGAACAACGGTAGCTCTCGAGAAATTCAAATGATAATAAATTTTTAAACGGAGGTCGGATTCAGGTGCATAATATATCAAGACGCTCGAAATTGAACAATGGAAGCTCTCGAGAAATTCCATTGGTCATAACTTTTCAGTCGGAGGTCCGATTCCGGTGCATAATATATCGAGTCACTCGAAATTGAACAACGATTGCTGTCGAGAAATTCAAATGGGCATAACTTTTCACTCGGAGGTCCGATTCAGGCGCTTGATATATCGAGAAGCTCGAAATTGAACAATGGAAGCTCTCGAGAAATTCAAATGGTCATAACTTTTCACTCGGAGGTCCGATACAGGCGCATAATATATCGAGACGCTCGAAATTGAACAACGAAAGCTCTCGAGAAATTCAAATTGTCGTAAATTTTAATTCGGATGTCCGATTCAGGCGCATATAATATATCGAGACCCTCGAAATTGAATAACGGAAGCTCTTGAGCAATTCGTATGGTCATAACTTTTCACTCGCAGGTTTGATTTTGGCGCATAATATATCAAGATGCTCGAAATTGAACAACGGAAGCTCTCGACCAATTCAAATTGCAATAACTTTTCAAACGGAAGTCAGACTCAGGCGCATAATATATCGAGATGCTCGAAATTGAACAACGGAAGCTCTCGAGAAATTCATATGGTCATAACTTTTCAATCGGATGTCCGATTCAGGCGCATCACATATCGGGACGCTCGAAATTGAACAATGGAAGCTCTCATGAAATTCAAATGGTCATAACTTTTAACTCGGAGGTCCAATTAAGGCGCATAATATATTGGGACGCTCGAAATTGAACAACGAAATCTCTCGACAAATTCAAATGGTCATAACATTTCACTCGGATGTCCGATTCAGGCGCATAATATATCGAGACGCACAAAATTGAACAACGAAAGCTCTTGAGAAATTCAAATGGTCATAACTTTTAACTCGGCTATTAGATTCACACAGAGGTCCGATTCGGGCGGATAATATGTTGAGACGCTCGAAATTGAACAATGGAAGCTCTTGAGCAATTCAAATTGTCATAACTTTTAACTCGGATGTCCAATTTAGGCGCATAATATATCGAGACGTTCGAAATTGAACAACGGAAGCTCTCGAGAAATTCAAATGGTCATAACTTTTGACATGGAGGTCCGATTCAGGTGCATATTATATCAAGACGCTCGAAATTGAACAACGGTAGCTCTCGAGAAATTCAAATGGTCATTACTTTTCACTCGGAGGTCCGACTCAGGCGCATAATATATCGAGACGGTCGAAATTGAACAACGGAAGCTCTCGAGAAATTCAAATGGTCATAACTTTTTACACGGAGGTCAGATTCAGGCGCATAATATAACGAGACGCTAGAAATTGAACAACGAAAGCTCTCGAGAAATTCAAATGGTCATAACTTTTCAAACGGAAGTCAGATTCAGGCGCAAAATATACCGAGACGCTCGAAATTGAATAACGGAAGGTCTCGAGAAATTCAAATGGTCATAACTTTTCACACGGAGGTCCAAATCAGGCACATAATATATCGAGACGCTCAAAATTGAACAACGGAAGATCTTGTGAAATTCAAATGGTCATAACTTTTCACACGGAGTTCAGATTCTGGCGTATAATTTATCGAGACGCTCGAAATTGAACAACGGAAGCTCTCGAGAAATTCAAATTGTCGTAACTTTTAATTCGGATGTCCGATTCAAGCGCATATAATATATCGAGACCCTCGAAATTGAATAACGGAAGCTCTTGAGCAATTCGTATGGTCATAACTTTTCACTCGCAGGTTTGATTTTGGCGCATAATATATCAAGACGCTCGAAATTGAACAACGGAAGCTCTCGACCAATTCAAATTGCAATAACTTTTCAAACGGAAGTCAGACTCAGGCGCATAAAATATCGAGATGCTCGAAATTGAACAACGGAAGCTCTCGAGAAATTCATATGGTCATAACTTTTCAATCGGATGTCCGATTCAGGCGCATCACATATCGGGACGCTCGAAATTGAACAATGGAAGCTCTCATGAAATTCAAATGGTCATAACTTTTAACTCGGAGGTCCGATTAAGGCGCATAATATATCGGGACGCTCGAAATTGAACAACGGAATCTCTCGACAAATTCAAATGGTCATAACATTTCACTCGGATGTCCGATTCAGGCGCATAATATATCGAGACGCACAAAATTGAACAACGAAAGCTCTTGAGAAATTCAAATGGTCATAACTTTTAACTCGGCTATTAGATTCACACAGAGGTCCGATTCGGGCGGATAATATATTGAGACGCTCGAAATTGAACAATGGAAGCTCTTGAGCAATTCAAATTGTCATAACTTTTAACTCGGATGTCCAATTTAGGCGCATAATATATCGAGACGTTCGAAATTGAACAACGGAAGCTCTCGAGAAATTCAAATGGTCATAACTTTTGACATGGAGGTCCGATTCAGGTGCATATTATATCAAGACGCTCGAAATTGAACAACGGTAGCTCTCGAGAAATTCAAATGGTCATTACTTTTCACTCGGAGGTCCGACTCAGGCGCATAATATATCGAGACGGTCGAAATTGAATAACGGAAGCTCTCGAGAAATTCAAATGGTCAAAACTTTTCAACGGAGGTCCCATTCAAGTGCATAATATATCGAGACCCTCTAAATGGAGCAACGGAAGCTCTTGACAAATTCAAATGGTCATAACTTTTAACTCGAATGACCGATTTAGGCGCATCACATATTGAGAAGCTCGAAATTGAACAACGGAAGCTCTTGAGCAATTCAAATTGTCATAACTTTTAACTCGGATGTCCAATTTTGGCGCATAATATATCGAGACGCTCATAACTGAACAACGGAAGCTCTCGAGAAATTCAAATGGTCATAACTTTTCACTCGGACGTCCGATTCAGGCGCATAATATATCGATACGCTCGAAATTGAACAACATAAGCTCTCAGGAAATTCAAATGGTCAAAAATTTTCACTCAGAGGTCAGATTCAGGCGCATAATATACTGAGAAGGTCGAAATTGAACAACGGAAGCTCTTGAGAAATTGAAATGGTCATAACTTTTAACTCGGATGACCGATTTAGGCGCATCACATATAGAGAAGCTCAAAATTGAACAATGGAAGCTCTCGAGAAATTCAAATTGTCATAACTTTTCACTCGGAGGTCCGATTCAGGCACATAATATATCGACACGCTCGAAATTGAACAACGGTAGCTCTCGAGAAATTCAAATGATCATAAATATTTAAACGGAGGTCGGATTCAGGTGCATAATATATCAAGACGCTCGAAATTGAACAATGGAAGCTCAAGTGAAATTTAAATAGTCATAACTTTTCACACGGAGGTCCGATTCGGGCGCATAATATATCGAGACGCTCGAAATTGAACAATGGAAGCTCTGGAGCAATTCAAATTGTAATAACTTTTAACTCGTTTGTCAAATTAAGGCGAATAATATATCGAGACGCTCAAAACTGAACAACGGAAGCTCTCGAGAAATTCAAATGGTCATAACTTTTCACTCGGAGGTCCGATTCAGGCGCATAATATATCGATACGCTCGAAATTGAACAACGGAAGCTCTCGAGAAATTCAAATGGTCATAACTTTTGACATGGAGGTCCTATTCAGGTGCATATTGTATCAAGACGCTCGAAATTGAACAACGGTAGCTCTCGAGAAATTCAAATGGTCATTACTTTTCACTCGGAGGTTCGACTCAGGCGCATAATATATCGAGACGGTCGAAATTGAACAACGGAAGCTCTCGAGAAATTCAAATGGTCAAAACTTTTCAACGGAGGTCCCATTCAAGTGCATAATATATCGAGACCCTCTAAATGGAGCAACGGAAGCTCTTGACAAATTCAAATGGTCATAACTTTTAACTCGAATGACCGATTTAGGCGCATCACATATTGAGAAGCTCGAAATTGAACAACGGAAGCTCTTGAGCAATTCAAATTGTCATAACTTTTAACTCGGATGTCCAATTTTGGCGCATAATATATCGAGACGCTCAAAACTGAACAACGGAAGCTCTTGAGAAATTCAAATGGTCATAACTTTTCACTCGGAGGTCCGATTCAGGCGCATAATATATCGATACGCTCGAAATTGAACAACATAAGCTCTCAGGAAATTCAAATGGTCAAAAATTTTCACTCAGACGTCAGATTCAGGCGCATAATATACTGAGAAGGTCGAAATTGCACAACCGAAGCTCTTGAGAAATTGAAATGGTCATAAATTTTAACTCGGATGACCGATTTAGGCGCATCACATATAGAGAAGCTCAAAATTGAACAATGGAAGCTCTTGAGAAATTCAAATGGTCATAACGTTTCACTCGGAGGTCCGATTCAGGCGCATAATATATCGACATGCTCGAAATTGAACAACGGTAGCTCTCGAGAAATTCAAATGATCATAAATTTTTAAACGGAGGTCGGATTCAGGTGCATAATATATCAAGACGCTCGAAATTGAACAATGGAAGCTCTCGAGAAATTCAATTGGTCATAACTTTTCAGTCGGAGGTCCGATTCAGGTGCATAATATATCGAGTCACTCGAAATTGAACAACGATTGCTGTCGAGAAATTCAAATGGGCATAACTTTTCACTCGGAGGTCCGATTCAGGCGCTTGATATATCGAGAAGCTCGAAATTGAACAATGGAAGCTCTCGAGAAATTCAAATGGTCATAACTTTTCACTCGGAGGTCCGATTCAGGCGCATAATATATCGACACGCTCGAAATTGAACAACGGTAGCTCTCAAGAAATTCAAATGATCATAAATTTTTAAACGGAGGTCGGATTCAGGTGCATAATATATCAAGACGCTCGAAATTCAACAACGGAAGCTCTCGAGAAATTCAAATGGTCATAACGTTTCACACGGAGGTCCGATTCAAGCGCATAATATATCGAGACGCTCGAAATTGAACAATGGAAGGGCTCGAGAACTTCAAATGGTCATAACTTTTCACACGGAGTTCCGATTCTAGTGTATAATATATCGAGACTCTCGAAATTGAACAACGGAAGCTTTTAAGAAATTTCAATGGTCATAACTTTTAGCTCGGATTATCGATTTAGGCGCATCACATATAGAGACGCTCGAAATTGAACAACGGAAGGTCTCGAGAAATTCAAATGGTCATAACTTTTAACTCGGAGGTCCGATTCAGTCGCATAATATATCGAGACACTCAAAATTGAACAACGGAAGCTCACGAGAAATTCAAATGGTCATAACTTTTAACTCAGATGTCCAATTTACGCGCATAATATATCGAGACGCTCGAAATTTAACAACGGAAGCTCTCGAGAAATTCAAATGGTCGTAACTTTTCACACGAAGGTCAGATTCAAGCGCATAATATATCGACACACTTGAAATTGAACAACGAAATCTCTCTAAAAATTCAAATGGTCATAACGTTTCACACGGAGGTCCGATTCAGGCGCATAATATATCGAGACGCTCGAAATTGAACAACGGAAGGACTCGAGAAATTCAAATGGTCATAACTTTTCACACGGAGTTCCGATTTTGGCGTATAATATATCGAGACTCTCGAAATTGAACAACGGAAGCTTTTAAGAAATTTCAATGGTCATAACTTTTAACTCGGATTACCGATTTAGGCGCATCACATATAGAGAAGCTCGAAACTGAACAACGGAAGGTCTCGAGAAATTCAAATGGTCATAACTTTTCTGTCGGATGTCCGATTCAGGCGCATCACATATTGGGACACTCGAAAATGAACAACGGAAGCTCACGAGAAATTCAAATGGTCATAACTTTTCACACGGACTTCAGATTCTAGCGTATAATATATCGAGACGCTCAAAATTGAACAACGGAAGCTCTCGAGAAATTCAGATGGTCATAACTTTTAACTCGGATGTCAGATTCAGACGCATAATATATCAAGACGCTCGAAATTGAACAACGGAAACTCTCGAGAAATTTAAATATTCATAACTTTTCACAATGAGGTCCGATTCGGGCGCATAATATATCGAGACGCTCCAAATTGAACAACAGAAGCTCTCGAGAAATTGAAATGGTCATAACTTTTAACTTGGAGGTCCGATTCAGGCGCATAATATATCGAAACGCTCGAAATTGAACAACGGACGCTCTCGAGAAATTCAAATGGTCATAACTTTTTACACGGAGGTCAGATTCAGGCGCTGGATATATCGATACGCTCGAAATTGAACAACATAAGCTCTCAGGAAATTCAAATGGTCAAAAATTTTCACTCAGAGGTCAGATTCAGGCGCATAATATACTGAGAAGGTCGAAATTGAACAACGGAAGCTCTTGAGAAATTGAAATGGTCATAACTTTTAACTCGGATGACCGATTTAGACGCATCACATATAGAGAAGCTCAAAATTGAACAATGGAAGCTCTCGAGAAATTCAAATGGTCATAACTTTTCACTCGGAGGTCCGATTCAGGCGCATAATATATCGACACGCTCGAAATTGAACAACGGTAGCTCTCGAGAAATTCAAATGATCATAAATATTTAAACGGAGGTCGGATTCAGGTGCATAATATATCAAGCCGCTCGAAATTGATCAATGGAAGCTCAAGTGAAATTTAAATAGTCATAACTTTTCACACGGAGGTCCGATTCGGGCGCATAAAATATCGAGACGCTCGAAATTGAACAATGGAAGCTCTGGAGCAATTCAAATTGTAATAACTATTAACTCGTATGTCAAATTAAGGCGCATAATATATCGAGACGCTCATAACTGAACAACGGAAGCTCTCGATAAATTCAAATGGTCATAACTTTTCACTCGGAGGTCCGATTCAGGCGCATAATATATCGATATGCTCGAAATTGAACAACATAAGCTCTCAGGAAATTCAAATGGTCAAAAATTTTCACTCAGAGGTCAGATTCAGGCGCATAATATACTGAGAAGGTCGAAAATGAACAACGGAAGCTCTTGAGAAATTGAAATGGTCATAACTTTTAACTCGGATGACCGATTCAGGCGCATAATATATCAAGACGGTCGAAATTGAACAACGAAAGCTCTTTAGAAATTCAAATGGTCATAACTTTTCACTCGGAGGTCCGATTCAGGCGCATAATATATCGACACGCTCGAAATTGAACAACGGTAGCTCTCGAGAAATTCAAATGATAATAAATTTTTAAACGGAGGTCGGATTCAGGTGCATAATATATCAAGACGCTCGAAATTGAACAATGGAAGCTCTCGAGAAATTCAATTGGTCATAACTTTTCACTCGGAGGTCCGATTCAGGTGCATAATATATCGAGTCACTCGAAATTGAACAACGATTGCTGTCGAGAAATTCAAATGGGCATAACTTTTCACTCGGAGGTCCGATTCAGGCGCTTGATATATCGAGAAGCTCGAAATTGAACAATGGAAGCTCTCGAGAAATTCAAATGGTCATAACTTTTCACACGGAGTTCAGATTCTGGCGTATAATTTATCGAGACGCTCGAAATTGAACAACGAAAGCTCTCGAGAAATTCAAATTGTCGTAAATTTTAATTCGGATGTCCGATTCAGGCGCATATAATATATCGAGACCCTCGAAATTGAATAACGGAAGCTCTTGAGCAATTCGTATGGTCATAACTTTTCACTCGCAGGTTTGATTTTGGCGCATAATATATCAAGATGCTCGAAATTGAACAACGGAAGCTCTCGACCAATTCAAATTGCAATAACTTTTCAAACGGAAGTCAGACTCAAGCGCATAATATATCGAGATGCTCGAAATTGAACAACGGAAGCTCTCGAGAAATTCATATGGTCATAACTTTTCAATCGGATGTCCGATTCAGGCGCATCACATATCGGGACGCTCGAAATTGAACAATGGAAGCTCTCAGGAAATTCAAATGGTCATAACTTTTAACTCGGAGGTCCAATTAAGGCGCATAATATATTGGGACGCTCGAAATTGAACAACGAAATCTCTCGACAAATTCAAATGGTCATAACATTTCACTCGGATGTCCGATTCAGGCGCATAATATATCGAGACGCACAAAATTGAACAACGAAAGCTCTTGAGAAATTCAAATGGTCATAACTTTTAACTCGGCTATTAGATTCACACAGAGGTCCGATTCGGGCGGATAATATGTTGAGACGCTCGAAATTGAACAATGGAAGCTCTTGAGCAATTCAAATTGTCATAACTTTTAACTCGGATGTCCAATTTAGGCGCATAATATATCGAGACGTTCGAAATTGAAGAACGGAAGCTCTCGAGAAATTCAAATGGTCATAACTTTTGACATGGAGGTCCGATTCAGGTGCATATTATATCAAGACGCTCGAAATTGAACAACGGTAGCTCTCGAGAAATTCAAATGGTCATTACTTTTCACTCGGAGGTCCGACTCAGGCGCATAATATATCGAGACGGTCGAAATTGAACAACGGAAGCTCTCGAGAAATTCAAATGGTCATAACTTTTTACACGGAGGTCAGATTCAGGCGCATAATATAACGAGACGCTAGAAATTGAACAACGAAAGCTCTCGAGAAATTCAAATGGTCATAACTTTTCAAACGGAAGTCAGGTTCAGGCGCAAAATATACCGAGACGCTCGAAATTGAATAACGGAAGGTCTCGAGAAATTCAAATGGTCATAACTTTTCACACGGAGGTCCAAATCAGGCACATAATATATCGAGACGCTCAAAATTGAACAACGGAAGATCTTGTGAAATTCAAATGGTCATAACTTTCCACACGGAGTTCAGATTCTGGCGTATAATTTATCGAGACGCTCGAAATTGAACAACGGAAGCTCTCGAGAAATTCAAATTGTCGTAACTTTTAATTCGGATGTCCGATTCAGGCGCATATAATATATCGAGACCCTCGAAATTGAATAACGGAAGCTCTTGAGCAATTCGTATGGTCATAACTTTTCACTCGCAGGTTTGATTTTGGCGCATAATATATCAAGACGCTCGAAATTGAACAACGGAAGCTCTCGACCAATTCAAATTGCAATAACTTTTCAAACGGAAGTCAGACTCAGGCGCATAATATATCGAGATGCTCGAAATTGAACAACGGAAGCTCTCGAGAAATTCATATGGTCATAACTTTTCAATCGGATGTCCGATTCAGGCGCATCACATATCGGGACGCTCGAAATTGAACAATGGAAGCTCTCATGAAATTCAAATGGTCATAACTTTTAACTCGGAGGTCCGATTAAGGCGCATAATATATCGGGACGCTCGAAATTGAACAACGGAATCTCTCGACAAATTCAAAATGGTCATAACATTTCACTCGGATGTCCGATTCAGGCGCATAATATATCGAGACGCACAAAATTGAACAACGAAAGCTCTTGAGAAATTCAAATGGTCATAACTTTTAACTCGGCTATTAGATTCACACAGAGGTCCGATTCGGGCGGATAATATATTGAGACGCTCGAAATTGAACAATGGAAGCTCTTGAGCAATTCAAATTGTCATAACTTTTAACTCGGATGTCCAATTTAGGCGCATAATATATCGAGACGTTCGAAATTGAACAACGGAAGCTCTCGAGAAATTCAAATGGTCATAACTTTTGACATGGAGGTCCGATTCAGGTGCATATTATATCAAGACGCTCGAAATTGAACAACGGTAGCTCTCGAGAAATTCAAATGGTCATTACTTTTCACTCGGAGGTCCGACTCAGGCGCATAATATATCGAGACGGTCGAAATTGAACAACGGAAGCTCTCGAGAAATTCAAATGGTCAAAACTTTTCAACGGAGGTCCCATTCAAGTGCATAATATATCGAGACCCTCTAAATGGAGCAACGGAAGCTCTTGACAAATTCAAATGGTCATAACTTTTAACTCGAATGACCGATTTAGGCGCATCACATATTGAGAAGCTCGAAATTGAACAACGGAAGCTCTTGAGCAATTCAAATTGTCATAACTTTTAACTCGGATGTCCAATTTTGGCGCATAATATATCGAGACGCTCATAACTGAACAACGGAAGCTCTCGAGAAATTCAAATGGTCATAACTTTTCACTCGGAGGTCCGATTCAGGCGCATAATATATCGATACGCTCGAAATTGAACAACATAAGCTCTCAGGAAATTCAAATGGTCAAAAATTTTCACTCAGAGGTCATATTCAGGCGCATAATATACTGAGAAGGTCGAAATTGAACAACGGAAGCTCTTGAGAAATTGAAATGGTCATAACTTTTAACTCGGATGACCGATTTAGGCGCATCACATATAGAGAAGCTCAAAATTGAACAATGGAAGCTCTCGAGAAATTCAAATGGTCATAACTTTTCACTCGGAGGTCCGATTCAGGCGCATAATATATCGACACGCTCGAAATTGAACAACGGTAGCTCTCGAGAAATTCAAATGATCATAAATATTTAAACGGAGGTCGGATTCAGGTGCATAATATATCAAGACGCTCGAAATTGAACAATGGAAGCTCAAGTGAAATTTAAATAGTCATAACTTTTCACACGGAGGTCCGATTCGGGCGCATAATATATCGAGACGCTCGAAATTGAACAATGGAAGCTCTGGAGCAATTCAAATTGTAATAACTTTTAACTCGTATGTCAAATTAAGGCGCATAATATATCGAGACGCTCAAAACTGAACAACGGAAGCTCTCGAGAAATTCAAATGGTCATAACTTTTCACTCGGAGGTCCGATTCAGGCGCATAATATATCGATACGCTCGAAATTGAACAACGGAAGCTCTCGAGAAATTCAAATGGTCATAACTTTTGACATGGAGGTCCGATTCAGGTGCATATTATATCAAGACGCTCGAAATTGAACAACGGTAGCTCTCGAGAAATTGAAATGGTCATTACTTTTCACTCGGAGGTTCGACTCAGGCGCATAATATATCGAGACGGTCGAAATTGAACAACGGAAGCTCTCGAGAAATTCAAATGGTCAAAACTTTTCAACGGAGGTCCCATTCAAGTGCATAATACATCGAGACCCTCTAAATGGAGCAACGGAAGCTCTTGACAAATTCAAATGGTCATAACTTTTAACTCGAATGACCGATTTAGGCGCATCACATATTGAGAAGCTCGAAATTGAACAACGGAAGCTCTTGAGCAATTCAAATTGTCATAACTTTTAACTCGGATGTCCAATTTTGGCGCATAATATATCGAGACGCTCAAAACTGAACAACGGAAGCTCTCGAGAAATTCAAATGGTCATAACTTTTCACTCGGAGGTCCGATTCAGGCGCATAATATATCGATACGCTCGAAATTGAACAACATAAGCTCTCAGGAAATTCAAATGGTCAAAAATTTTCACTCAGAGGTCAGATTCAGGCGCATAATATACTGAGAAGGTCGAAATTGCACAACGGAAGCTCTTGAGAAATTGAAATGGTCATAAATTTTAACTCGGATGACCGATTTAGGCGCATCACATATAGAGAAGCTCAAAATTGAACAATGGAAGCTCTTGAGAAATTCAAATGGTCATAACGTTTCACTCGGAGGTCCGATTCAGGCGCATAATATATCGACACGCTCGAAATTGAACAACGGTAGCTCTCGAGAAATTCAAATGATCATAAATTTTTAAACGGAGGTCGGATTCAGGTGCATAATATATCAAGACGCTCGAAATTGAACAATGGAAGCTCTCGAGAAATTCAATTGGTCATAACTTTTCAGTCGGAGGTCCGATTCAGGTGCATAATATATCGAGTCACTCGAAATTGCACAACGGAAGCTCTTGAGAAATTCAAATGGGCATAACTTTTCACTCGGAGGTCCGATTCAGGCGCTTGATATATCGAGAAGCTCGAAATTGAACAATGGAAGCTCTCGAGAAATTCAAATGGTCATAACTTTTCACTCGGAGGTCCGATTCAGGCGCATAATATATCGACACGCTCGAAATTGAACAACGGTAGCTCTCGAGAAATTCAAATGATCATAAATTTTTAAACGGAGGTCGGATTCAGGTGCATAATATATCAAGACGCTCGAAATTGAACAATGGAAGCTCTCGAGAAATTCCATTGGTCATAACTTTTCAGTCGGAGGTCCGATTCCGGTGCATAATATATCGAGTCACTCGAAATTGAACAACGATTGCTGTCGAGAAATTCAAATGGGCATAACTTTTCACTCGGAGGTCCGATTCAGGCGCTTGATATATCGAGAAGCTCGAAATTGAACAATGGAAGCTCTCGAGAAATTCAAATGGTCATAACTTTTCACTCGGAGGTCCGATACAGGCGCATAATATATCGACACGCTCGAAATTGAACAACGGTAGCTCTCGAGAAATTCAAATGATCATAAATTTTTAAACGGAGGTCGGATTCAGGTGCATAATATATCAAGACGCTCGAAATTCAACAACGGAAGCTCTCGAGAAATTCAAATGGTCATAACGTTTCACACGGAGGTCTGATTCAAGCGCATAATATATCGAGACGCTCGAAATTGAACAATGGAAGGACTCGAGAACTTCAAATGGTCATAACTTTTCACACGGAGTTCCGATTCTAGTGTATAATATATCGAGACTCTCGAAATTGAACAACGGAAGCTTTTAAGAAATTTCAATGGTCATAACTTTTAGCTCGGATTATCGATTTAGGCGCATCACATATAGAGACGCTCGAAATTGAACAACGGAAGGTCTCGAGAAATTCAAATGGTCATAACTTTTAACTCGGAGGTCCGATTCAGTCGCATAATATATCGAGACACTCAAAATTGAACAACGGAAGCTCACGAGAAATTCAAATGGTCATAACTTTTAACTCAGATGTCCAATTTACGCGCATAATATATCGAGACGCTCGAAATTTAACAATGGAAGCTCTCGAGAAATTCAAATGGTCGTAACTTTTCACACGAAGGTCAGATTCAAGCGCATAATATATCGACACACTTGAAATTGAACAACGAAATCTCTCTAAAAATTCAAATGGTCATAACGTTTCACACGGAGGTCCGATTCAGGCGCATAATATATCGAGACGCTCGAAATTGAACAACGGAAGGACTCGAGAAATTCAAATGGTCACAACTTTTCACACGGAGTTCCGATTCTGGCGTATAATATATCGAGACTCTCGAAATTGAACAACGGAAGCTTTTAAGAAATTTCAATGGTCATAACTATTAACTCGGATTACCGATTTAGGCGCATCACATATAGAGAAGCTCGAAACTGAACAACGGAAGGTCTCGAGAAATTCAAATGGTCATAACTTTTCAGTCGGATGTCCGATTCAGGCGCATCACATATTGGGACGCTCGAAAATGAACAACGGAAGCTCACGAGAAATTCAAATGGTCATAACTTTTCACACGGACTTCAGATTCTAGCGTATAATATATCGAGACGCTCAAAAATTGAACAACGGAAGCTCTCGAGAAATTCAGATGGTCATAGCTTTTAACTCGGATGTCAGATTCAGGCGCATAATATATCAAGACGCTCGAAATTGAACAACGGAAACTCTCGAGAAATTTAAATATTCATAACTTTTCACAAGGAGGTCCGATTCGGGCGCATAATATATCGAGACGCTCCAAATTGAACAACAGAAGCTCTCGAGAAATTGAAATGGTCATAACTTTTAACTTGGAGGTCCGATTCAGGCGCATAATATATCGAGACGCTCAAAATTGAACAACGGACGCTCTCGAGAAATTCAAATGGTCATAACCTTTCACACGGAGGTCAGATTCAGGCGCATAATATATCGAGACGCTCGGAAATTGAACAACAGAAGCTCTCGAGAAATTCAAAATGGTTAAATCTTTTCACACGGATGTCCGATTCGGGCGCATAATATGTCAAGACGCTCGAAATTGAACAACGAAAGCTCTCGAGAAATTCAAATGGTCATAACTTTTCACCCGGAGATCCGATTCAGGCGCATGATATATCGAGAAGCTCGAAATTGAACAACGGAAGGTCTCGAGAAATTCAAATGGTCATAACTTTTCACTTGGAGGTCAGATTCAGGCGCATAATATATTTAGAAGCTCGAAATTGAACAACGGAAGGACTCGAGATATTCAAATGGTCATAACTTTTCACACGGAGTTTGGATTCTGGCGTATAATATATCGAGACTCGCGAAATTGAACAACGGAAGCTTTTAAGAAATTTCAATGGTCATAACTTTTAACTCGGATTACCGATTTAGGCGCATCACATATAGAGAAGCTTGAAATTGAACAACGGAAGTTCTCGAGAAATTCAAATGGTCATAATGTTTCACACGGAGGTCCCATTCAGACGCATAATATATCGAGACGCTCGAAATTGAACAACGGAAGGACTCGAGAAATTCAAATGGTCATAACTTTTCACACGGAGTTCCGATTCTGGCGTATAATATATCGAGACTCTCGAAATTGAACAACGGAAGCTTTTAAGAAATTTCAATGGTCATAACTTTTAACTCGGATTACCGATTTAGGCGCATCACATATAGAGAAGCTCGAAATTGAACAACGGAAGCTCACGAGAAATTCAAATGGTCATAACTTTTCACACGGACTTCAGATTCTAGCGTATAATATACCGAGACGCTCAAAATAGAACAACGGAAGCTCTCGAGAAATTCAAATGTTCATAACTTTCAACTCGGAGTTCAGATTCTGGCGAATAATATATCAAGACGCTCGAAATTGAACATCGGAAGCTCCCGAGAAATTTAAATGGTCATAACTTTTCACATGGATGTCTGATTGAGGTGCATAATATATGGAGACGCTCGAAATTGAACAACGGTAGCTCTCGAGATATTCAAATGGTCATAACTTTTCAGACGGAGGTCAGATTCAGGCGCATAATATATCGCGACACTCGATATTGAACAACGGAAGCTCTCGAGAAATTCAAAAGGTTATAACTTTTAACTCGGAGGTCGGATTCAGGCGCATTATATATTGCGTTGCTCGCAATTGAACAAAGGAAGCTCTCGAGAAATTTAAATGGTCATAAATTTTCACTCGGAGGTCCTATTCAGGCGCATAATATATCGAGACGCTCGGAATTGAACAACGGAAGCTCTTGAGCAATTCAAATGGTCATAACTTTTAACTCGGATGTCCAATTTAGGCGCATAATATATAGAGACGCTTGAAATTGAACAACGAAAGCTCTCGAGAAATTCAAATGATCATAACTTTTCACCCGGAGATCCGATTCAGGCGCATCATATATCGCGACTCTCGAAATTGAACAACGGAAGCTCAAGAGAAATTCAAATGGTCATTAATTTTAACACAGAGGTCCGATTCAGGCGCATAATATATCGCGACACTCGATATTGAACAACGGAAACTCTTGAGAAATTCAAATGGTTATAACTTTTAACTCGGAGGTCCGATTCAGGCGCATAATATTTTGAGTTGCTCGAAATTGAACAAAGGAAGCTCTCGAGAAATTCAAATGGTCATAACTTTACACTCGGATGTCCTATTCAGGCGCATAATATATCGAGACGCTCGGAATTGAACAACGGAAGCTCTTGAGCAATTCAAATGGTCATAACGTTTTACTCGAATGTCCGATTCAGGCGCATAATATATCGAGACACTTGAAATTGAAAAACGGAAGCTCTCGAAAAATTCAAATGGTCGTAACTTTTCACCCGGATGTCCGATTCGGGCGAATTATATGTCGAGACGCTCCAAATTGAACAACAGAAGCTCTCAAGAAATTCAAATGGTCATAACTTTTAACTCGGAGGTCCGATTCAGCCGCATAATATATCGAGACGCTCGAAATTAAACAACGGAACTCTCGAGAAATTCAAATTGTCATAACTTTTCACACGGATGTCCGATTCGGGCGCATTATATGTCGAGACGCTCCAAATTGAACAACAGAAGCTCTCGAGAAATTCAAATGGTCATAACCTTTCACACGGACTTCCTTTTCAAGCGCATAATATATCGAGACGCTCGGAATTGAACAACGGAAGCTCTTGAGCAATTCAAATGGTCATAACTTTAACTCGGATATCCAATTTAGGCGCATAATATATAGAGACGCGTGAAATTGAACAACGAAAGCTCTCGAGAAATTGAAATAATCATAACTTTTCACCCGGAGATCCGATTCAGCCGCATCATATATCGCGACTCTCGAAATTGAACAACGGAAGCTCCAGAGAAATTCAAATGGTCATCAATTTTTACTCAGAGGTCCGATTCAGGCGCATAATATATCGCGACACTCGATATTGAACAACGGAAACTCTCGAGAAATTCAAATGGTTATAAATTTTAACTCGGAGGTCCGATTCAGGCGCATAATATTTTGAGTTGCTTGAAATTGAACAAAGGAAGCTCTCGAGAAATTCAAATGGTCATAACTTTACACTCGGATGTCCTATTCAGGCGCATAATATATCGAGACGCTCGGAATTGAACAACGGAAGCTCTTGAGCAATTCAAATGGTCATAACTTTTTACTCGAATGTCCGATTCAGGCGCATAATATATCGAGACGCTTGAAATTGAACAACAAAAGCTCTCGAGAAATTCAAATGGTTGTAACTTTTCACCCGGATGTCCGATTCGGGCGCATTATATGTCGAGACGCTCCAAATTGAACAACAGAAGCTCTCGAGAAATTCAAATGGTCATAACTTTTAACTCGGAGGTCCGATTCAGCCGCATAACATATCGAGACGCTCGAAATTAAACAACAGAAGCTCTCGAGAAATTCAACTGGTCATAACTTTTCGCACGGATGTCCGATTCGGGCGCATTATATGTCGAGACTCTCCAAATTGAACAACAGAAGCTCTCGAGAAATTCAAATGGTCATAACCTTTCACACGGAGTTCCTTTTCAAGCGCATAATATATCGAGACGCTCGGAATTGAACAACGGAAGCTCTTGAGCATTTCAAATGGTCATAACTTTTAACTCGGATATCCAATTTAGGCGTATAATATATAGAGACGCTTGAAATTGAACAACGAAAGCTCTCGAGAAATTCAAATGGTCATAACTTTTCACCCAGAGATCCGATTCAGGCGCATCATATATCGAGAAGCTCGAAATTGAACAATGGAAGCTCTCGAGAAATTCAAATGGTCATAACTTTGCACACGGAGGTCAGATTCAGGCGCATAATATATCGAGACTCTCGAAATTGAACAACAGAAGCTCCAGAGAAATTCAAATGGTCATAACTTTTAAATCAGAGGTCTGATTCAGGCGCATAATTGATCGAGACGGTCGAAATTGAACAACAGAAGTTCTTAAGAAATTCCAATGGTCATAACTTTTAACTCGGATGACCGATTTAGGCGAATCACATATAGAGAAGCTCGAAATTGAACAACGGAACCTCTCGAGAAATTCAAATGGACATAATATTTCACTCGGAGGTCTGATTCAGGCGCATAATATATCGAGACGCTCGAAATTGAACAACGGAAGATCTCGAGAAATTCAAATGGTCATAACTTTTAACTCGGAGGTTCGATTCAGACGCATAATATATCGAGACGCTCGGATTTCAACAGCGGAAGCTCTCGAGAAATTCAAATGGTCATAACTTTTCACATGGAGGTCCGATTCAGGTGCATAATATATCGAGTCGCTCAAAATTGAACAATGGAAGCTCTTGAGCAATTCGAATGGTCATAACTTTTCACTCGGAGGTACGATTCAGGCGCATAATATATCGAGACGCTCGAAATTGAGCAACGGAAGCTCTTAAGAAATTCCAATGGTCATAACTTTTAACTCGGATGACCGATTTAGGCGAATCACATAGAGAAGCTCGAAATTGAACAACGGAAGCTCTCGAGAAATCAAAATAGTCATAACTTTTCACTTGAAGGTCAAATTCAGACGCATAATATATCGAGACGCTCGAAATTGAGTAACGAAAGATCTTGAGAAATTCAAATGGTCATAACTTTTAACTCAGATGACCGATTTAGGCGCATCACATATAGAAAAGCTCGAAATTGAACAACGGAAGCTCTCTAAAAATTCAAATGGTCATAACTTTTAACTCGGATGTCAAATTCAGGCGCATAATACATCGAGACGGTAGAAATAGAACAAGGGAAGCACTTGAGCAATTCAAATGGTCATAACTTTTAACTTGGATGACCGATTTAGGCGCATCACATATAGAGAAGCTCGAAATTGAATAACGGAAGCTCTCGAGAAATTAAAATGGTCATAATTTTTCACTCGGAGTTCCGATTCAGGCGCATAATATATCGAGACGCTCGAAATTGAACAACGGAAGATCTCGAGAATTTCAAATGGTCATAACTTTTAACTCGGAGGTCCGATTCAGACGCATAATATATCGAGACACTCGAATTTCAACAACGGAAGCTCTCGAGAAATTCAAATGGTCATAACTTTTCACATTGAGGTCCGATTCGGGTGCATAATATATCGAGTCGCTCAAAATTGAACAATGGAAGCTCTTGAGCAATTCGGATGGTCATAACTTTTAACTCGGAGGTCCGATTCAGGCGCATAATTGATCGAGACGGTCGAAATTGAACAACGGAAGTTCTTAAGAAATTCCAATGGTCATAACTTTTAACTCGGATGACCGATTTAGGCGAATCACATATAGAGAAGCTCGAAATTGAACAACGGGACCTCTCGAGAAATTCAAATGGACATAATATTTCACTCGGAGGTCTGATTCAGGCGCATAATATATCGAGACGCTCGAAATTGAGCAACGGAAGCTCTTAAGAAATTCCAATGGTCATAACTTTTAACTCGGTTGACCGATTTAGGCGAATCACAAATAGAGAAGCTCGAAATTGAACAACGGAAGCTCTCGAGAAATCAAAATAGTCATAACTTTTCACTTCAAGGTCAGATTCAGACGCATAATATATCGACACGCTCGAAATTGAGCAACGAAAGATCTTGAGAAATTCAAATGGTCATAACTTTTAACTCGGATGACCAATTTAGGCGCATCACATATAGAAAAGCTCGAAATTGAACAACGGAAGCTCTCTAGAAATTCAAATGGTCATAACTTTTAACTCGAATGTCAAATTCAGGCGCATAATATATCGAGACGCTCGAAATTGAACTACAGAAGCTCACAAGAAATTTAAATAGTCATAAGTTTTCACACGGAGGTCCGATTCGGGCGCATAATATATCGAGACGCTCGAAATTGAACAATGGAAGCTCTCGAGAAATTCAAATGGCCACAACTTTTAACTCGGAGGTCCGATTCAGGCGCGTAATATATCGAGACGGTAGAAATAGAACAAGGGAAGCTCTTGAGCAATTCGAATGGTCATAACTTTTAACTCGGATGACCGATTTAGGCGCATCACATATAGAGAAGCTCGAAATTGAATAACGGAAGCTCTCGAGAAATTCAAATGGTCATAATTTTTAACTCGGAGGTCCGATTCAGGCGCATAATATATCGAGACGCTCGAAATTGAACAATGGAAGCTCTCGCGAAATTCATATGGTCATAACTTTTAACTCGGAGGTCCGATTCATACGCATAATATATCGAGACGCTCGAAATTGAACAACGGAAGCTCTCGAGAAATTCAAATGGTCATAACTTTTAACTCGGAGGCCCGATTCAGACGCATAATATATCGAGACGCTCGAAATTGAAAAGCGGAAGCTCTCGAGAAATTCAAATGGTCATAACTTTTAACTCGGATGACCGAATTAGGCGAATCACATATAGAGAAGCTCGAAATTGAACAACGGAACCTCTCGAGAAATCCAAATGGTCATAATTTTTCACTCGGAGGTCTGATTCAGGCCCATAATATATCGAGACGCTCGAAATTGAACAACGGAAGCTCTCGAGAAATTCAAATGGTCAAAACTTTTAACTCGGAGGCCCGATTCAGGCGCATAATTGATCGAGACGGTCAAAATTGAACAACGGAAGCTCTTAAGAAATTCCAATAGTCATAACTTTTAACTCGGATGACCGATTTAGGCGAATCACATATAGAGAAGCTCGAAATTGAACAACGGAACCTCTCGAGAAATTCAAATGGTCATAATTTTTCACTCAGAGGTCTGATTCAGGCGCATAATATATCGAGACGCTCGAAATTGAACAACGGACGCTCTCGAGAAATTCAAATGGTCATAACTTTTCTCATGGAGGTCTGATTCAGGTGCATAATATATCGAGTCGCTCGAAATTGTACAACGGTAGCTCTCGAGAAATTCAAATGATCAAACTTTTCAAACGGAGGTCAGATTCAGGAGCATAATATGTCGAGACTCTCGAAATTGAACAACGGAAGCTGTCATGAAATTCAAATGGTCATAACTTTTAACTCGGAGGTCCGATTCAGGCGCATAATATATCGAGACGCTCGAAATTGAACAATGGAAGCTCTTGAGCAATTCGAAAGGTCATGACTTTTCTCTCGGAGGTCCGATTCAGGTGCATAATATATCTAGACGCTCGAAATTGAGCAACGAAAGATCTTGAGAAATTCAAATGGTCATAACTTTTAACTCGGATGACCGATTTAGGCGCATCACATATAGAGAAGCTCGAAATTGAATAACGGAAGCTCTCTAGAAATTCAAATGGTCATAACTTTTAACTCGGAAGTCAAATTCTGGAGCATAATATATCGAGACGCTCGAAATTGAACAACAGAAGCTCACAAGATATTTAAATAGTCATAACTTTTCACACGGAGGTCCGATTCGGGCGCATAATATATCGAGACGCTCGAAATTGAACAACGGAAGCTCTGGAGAAATTCAAATGGTCATAACATTTCACACGGAGTTCCGATTCTAGCGTATAATGTATCAAGACGCTCGAAATTGAACAACGGAAGCTCTCGAGAAATTCAAATGGTCATAACTTTTTACTCGGATGACCGATTTAGGCGCATCACATATAGAGAAGCTCGAAATTGAACAACGGAAGCTCACGAGAAATTCAAATGGTCATAACTTTTAACTTGGATGTCAAATTCGGGCGCATAATATATCGAGACGCTCGAAATTGAACTACAGAAGCTCAAAAGAAATTTAAATAGTCATAATTTTTCACTCAGAGGTCCGATTCAGGCGCATAATATATCGAGACATTCGAAATTGAGCAACGAAAGCTCGTGAGCAATACAAATTGTCATAACTTTTAAATCGGATGTCCAATTTAGGCGCATAATATATCGAGACGCTCAAAATTGTACAATGGTAGCTCTGCAGAAATTCAAATGGTCATAACTTTTCACACGGAGTTCCGATTCTGGCGTATAATATATCGAGACGCTCGAAATTGAACAATGGAAGCTCTCGAGAAATTCAAATGGTCATAACTTTTAACTCGGAGGTCCGATTCAGACGCATAATATATCGAGACACTCGGATTTCAACAACGGAAGCTCTCGAGAAATTCAAATGGTCATTACTTTTCACATTGAGGTCCGATTCAGGTGCATAATATATCGAGTCGCTCAAAATTGAACAATGGAAGCTCTTGAGCAATTCGGATGGTCATAACTTTTAACTCGGAGGTCCGATTCAGGCGCATAATTGATCGAGACGGTCGAAATTGAACAACGGAAGTTCTTAAGATATTCCAATGGTCATAACTTTTAACTCGGATGACCGATTTAGGCGAATCACTTATAGAGAAGCTCGAAATTGAACAACGGGACCTCTCAAGAAATTCAAATGGACATAATATTTCACTCGGAGGTCTGATTCAGGCGCATAATATATCGAGACGCTCGAAATTGAGCAACGGAAGCTCTTAAGAAATTCCAATGGTCATAACTTTTAACTCGGATGACCGATTTAGGCGAATCACAAATAGAGAAGCTCGAAATTGAACAACGGAAGCTCTCGAGAAATCAAAATAGTCATAACTTTTCACTTGAAGGTCAGATTCAGACGCATAATATATCGACACGCTCGAAATTGAGCAACGAAAGATCTTGAGAAATTCAAATGGTCATAACTTTTAACTCGGATGACCGATTTAGGCGCATCACATATAGAAAAGCTCGAAATTGAACAACGGAAGCTCTTTAGAAATTCAAATGGTCATAACTTTTAACTCGGATGTCAAATTCAGGCGCATAATATATCGAGACGCTCGAAATTGAACTACAGAAGCTCACAAGAAATTTAAATAGTCATAAGTTTTCACACGGAGGTCCGATTCGGGCGCATAATATATCGAGACGCTCGAAATTGAACAATGGAAGCTCTCGAGAAATTCAAATGGCCACAACTTTTAACTCGAAGGTCCGATTCAGGCGCATAATATATCGAGACGGTAGAAATAGAACAAGGGAAGCTCTTGAGCAATTCGAATGGTCATAACTTTTAACTCGGATGACCGATTTAGGCGCATCACATATAGAGAAGCTCGACATTGAATAACGGAAGCTCTCGAGAAATTCAAATGGTCATAATTTTTAACTCGGAGGTCCGATTCAGGCGCATAATATATCGAGACGCTCGAAATTGAACAACGGAAGCTCTCGCGAAATTCAAATGGTCATAACTTTTAACTCGGAGGTCCGATTCTGACGCATAATATATCGAGACGCTCGAAATTGAAAAACGGAAGCTCTCGAGAAATTCAAATGGTCATAACTTTTAACTCGGAGGCCCGATTCAGACGCATAATATATCGAGACGCTCGAAATTGAAAAGCGGAAGCTCTCGAGAAATTCAAATGGTCATAACTTTTAACTCGGATGACCGAATTAGGCGAATCACATATAGAGAAGCTCGAAATTGAACAACGGAACCTCTCGAGAAATCCAAATGGTCATAATTTTTCACTCGGAGGTCTGATTCAGGCCCATAATATATCGAGACGCTCGAAATTGAACAACGGAAGCTCTCGAGAAATTCAAATGGTCAAAACTTTTAACTCGGAGGCCCGATTCAGGCGCATAATTGATCGAGATGGTCGAAATTGAACAACGCAAGCTCTTAAGAAATTCCAATAGTCATAAATTTTAACTCGGATGACCGATTTAGGCGAATCACATATAGAGAAGCTCGAAATTGAACAACGGAACCTCTCGAGAAATTCAAATGGTCATAATTTTTCACTCAGAGGTCTGATTCAGGCGAATAATATATCGAGACGCTCGAAATTGAACAACGGACGCTCTCGAGAAATTCAAATGGTCATAACTTTTCTCATGGAGGTCTGATTCAGGTGCATGATATATCGAGTCGCTCGAAATTGTACAACGGTAGCTCTCGAGAAATTCAAATGATCATAAGTTTTCAAACGGAGGTCAGATTCAGGAGCATAATATGTCGAGACTCTCGAAATTGAACAACGGAAGTTGTCATGAAATTCAAATGGTCGTAACTTTTAACTCAGAGGTCCGATTCAGGCGCATAATATATCGAGACGCTCGAAATTGAACAATGGAAGCTCTTGAGCAATTCGAAAGGTCATGACTTTTCTCTCGGAGGTCCGATTCAGGTGCATAATATATCTAGACGCTCGAAATTGAGCAACGAAAGATCTTGAGAAATTCAAATGGTCATAACTTTTAACTCGGATGACCGATTTAGGCGCATCACATATAGAGAAGCTCGAAATTGAACAACGGAAGCTCTCGCGAAATTCAAATTGTCATAACTTTTAACTCGGAGGTCCGATTCAGACGCATAATATATCGAGACGCTCGAAATTGAACAACGGAAGCTCTCAAGAAATTCAAATGGTCATAACTTTTAACTCGGAGGCCCAATTCAGGCGCATAATATATCGAGACGCTCGAAATTGAACAATGGAAGCTCTTGAGCAATTCGAAAGGTCATGACTTTTCTCTCGGAGGTCCGATTCAGGTGCATAATATATCTAGACGCTCAAAATTGAGCAACGAAAGATCTTGAGAAATTCAAATGGTCATAACTTTTAACTCGGATGACCGATTTAGGCGCATCACATATAGAGAAGCTCGAAATTGAATAACGGAAGCTCTCTAGAAATTCAAATGGTCATAACTTTTAACTCGGAAGTCAAATTCTGGAGCATAATATATCGAGACGCTCGAAATTGAACAACAGAAGCTCACAAGATATTTAAATAGTCATAACTTTTCACACGGAGGTCCGATTCGGGCGCATAATATATCGAGACGCTCGAAATTGAACAACGGAATCTCTGGAGAAATTCATATGGTCATAACTTTTCACACGGAGTTCCGATTCTGGCGTATAATATATCGAGACGCTCGAAATTGAACAACGGAAGCTCTCGAGAAATTCAAATGGTCATAACTTTTAACTCGGAGGTCCGATTCAAATTCATAATATATCGAGACGCTCGAAATTGAACAATGGAATCTCTAGAGCAATTCAAATTGTCATAACCTTTAACTCGGATGTCCAATTTAGGCGCATAATGTATCGAGAAGCTTGAAATTGTACAATGGAAGCTCTGGAGAAATTCAAATGGTCATAACATTTCACACGGAGTTCCGATTCTAGCGTATAATGTATCAAGACGCTCGAAATTGAACAACGGAAGCTCTCGAGAAATTCAAATGGTCATAACTTTTAACTCGGATGACCGATTTAGGCGCATCACATATACAGAAGCTCGAAATTGAACAACGGAAGCTCACGAGAAATTCAAATGGTCATAACTTTTAACTTGGATGTCAAATTCGGGCGCATAATATATCGAGACGCTCGAAATTGAACTACAGAAGCTCAAAAGAAATTTAAATAGTCATAACTTTTCACTCAGAGGTCCGATTCAGGCGCATAATATATCGAGACACTCGAAATTGAGCAACGAAAGCTCGTGAGCAATACAAATTGTCATAACTTTTAAATCGGATGTCCAATTTAGGCGCATAATATATCGAGACGCTCAAAATTGTACAATGGTAGCTCTGCAGAAATTCAAATGGTCATAACTTTTCACACGGAGTTCCGATTCTGGCGTATAATATATCGAGACGCTCGAAATTGAACAATGGAAGCTCTCGAGAAATTCAAATGGTCATAACTTTTAACTCGGAGGTCCGATCCAAACGCATAATATATCGAGACGCTCGAAATTGAACAACGGAAGGACTCGAGAAATTCAAATGGTCATAACTATTCACACGGATGTCCGATTCGACGTATAATATGTCGAGATGCTCGAAATTGTACAACGGAAGCTCTCGAGAAATCAAAATAGTCATAACTTTTCACTTGAAGGTCAGATTCAGACGCATAATATATCGAGACGCTCAAAATTGAGCAACGAAAGATCTTGAGAAATTCAAATGGTCATAACTTTTAACTCGGATGACCGATTTAGGCGCATCACATATAGAAAAGCTCGAAATTGAACAACGGAAGCTCTCTAGAAATTCAAATGGTCATAACTCTTAACTCGGATGTCAAATTCAGGCGCATAATATATCGAGACGCTCGAAATTGAACTACAGAAGATCACAAGAAATTTAAATAGTCATAACTTTTCACACGGAGGTCCGATTCGGGCACATAATATATCGAGACGCTCAAAATTGAACAATGGAAGCTCTCGAGAAATTCAAATGGCCAAAACTTTTAACTCGGATGTCCGATTGAAACGCATAATATATCGAGACGGTCGAAATAGAACAAAGGAAGCTCTTGAGCAATTCGAATGGTCATAATTTTTCACTCGGAGGTCCGATTCAGGCGCATAATATATCGAGACGCTCGAAATTGAACAACGGAAGCTCTCGAGAAATTCAAATGGTCATAACTTTTAACTCGGAGGTCCAATTCAGACGCATAATATATCGAGACGCTCGAAATTGAACAACGGAAGTTCTCGAGAAATTCAAATGGTCATAACTTTTAACTCGGAGGCCCGATTCAGGCGCAAAATATATCGAGACGGTCGGAATTGAACAAGGGAAGCTCTTAAGAAATTCCAATGGTCATAACTTTTAACTTGGATGACCGATTTAGGCGAATCACATATAGAGAAGCTCGAAATTGAACAACGGAACCTCTCAAGAAATTCAAATGGTCATAATTGTTCACTCGGAGGTTTGATTCAAGCCCATAATATATCTAGACGCTCGAAATTGAACAACGGAATCTCTTGAGCAATTCAAATTGTCATAACTTTTAACTCGGATGTCCAATTTAGGCACATAATATATCGAGACGCTCGAAATTGTACAACGGAAGCTCTCGAGAAATTCAAATGGTCATAACTTTTCACACGTAGTTTCGATTCTGGAGTATAATATATCGAGATCCTCGAAATTGAACAACGAAAGCTCTCGAGAAATTCAAATGGTCATAACTTTTAACTCAGAGGTCCGATTCAAACGCATAATATATCGAGACGCTCGAAATTGAACAACGGAAGGACTCGAGAAATTCAAATGCTCATAACTTTTCACACGGATGTCCGATTCGGGCGCATAATATGTCGAGACGCTCGACATTTAAAAACGGAAGCTATCGAGCAATTCAAATGGTCATAACTTTTAACTCGGAGGTCCGATTCAGGCGCATAATATATCGACACGCTCGAAATTGAACAATGGAAGCTCTTGAGCAATTCGAATGCTCATAACTTTTCTCTCCGAGGTCCGATTCAGGTGCATAATATATCGAGACGCTCGAAATTGAGCAACGAAACCTCTTGAGAAATTCAAAATAGTCATAACTTTTAACTCGGATGACCAATTTAGGCGCATCACATATAGAGAAGCTCGAAATTGAACAACGGAAGCTCTCGAGAAATTCAAATGGTCATAATTTTTCATTCGGAGGTCCGATTCAGGCACATAATATATCGAGACGCTCGAAAATGAACAACGGAAGCTCTCGAGAAATTCAAATGGTCATAACTTTTAACTCGGAGGTCCGATTCAGACGCATAATATATCGAGACGCTCGGATTTCAACAACAGAAGCTCTCGAGAAATTCAAATGGTCATAACTTTTCACTCAGAGGTCCGATTCAGGTGCAAAATTTGTCAAGATGCTCAAAATTGAATAGCGGAAGCTCTCGAGAAATTCAAATGGTCATAACTTTTCACATGGAGGTCTGATTCAGGTGCATAATATATCGATTTGCTCGAAATTGTACAACGGTAGCTCTCGAGCAATTCAAATGGTCATAACTTTTCAAACGGAGGTCCGATTCAGGCGCATAATATATCGAGACGGTCGAAATAGAACAAGGGAAGCTCTTGAGCAATTCGAATGGTCATAACTTTTAACTCGGATGACCGATTTAGGCGCATCACATATAGAGATACTCGAAATTGAATAACGGAAGCTCTCATGAAATTCAAATGGTCATAACTTTTAACTCGGAGATCCGATTCAAGCGCATAATATATCGACACGCCCGAAATTTAACAGTGGAAGCTCTTGAGCAATCCGAATGGTCATAACTTTTCTCTCGGAGGTCCGATTCAGGTGCATAGTATATCGAGACGCTCGAAATTGAGCAACGAAACCGCTTGAGAAAATTAAATGGTCATAACTTTTAACTAGGATGACCGATTTAGGTGCATCACATATAGACAAGCTCGAAATTGAACAACGGTAGCTATCCAAAAATTCAAATGGTCATAACTTTTAACTCGGATGTCAAATTCAAGCACATAATATATCGAGACGCTCGAAATTCAAGTACAGAAGCTCACGAGAAATTTGAATAGTCATAACTTTTCACACGGAGGTCCGATTCGGGCGCTTAATATATCGAGACGCTCGAAATTGAACAATGGAATTTCTTGAGCAATTCAAATTGTCATAACTTTTAACTCGGATGTCCAATTTAGGCACATAATATATCGAGACGCTCGAAATTGTACAACGGAAACTCTCGAGAAATTCAAATGGTCATAACTTTTCACACGGAGTTTCGATTCTGGAGTATAATATATCGAGATGCTCGAAATTGAACAACGGAAGCTCTCGAGAAATTCAAATAGTCATAACTTTTAACTCAGAGGTCCGATTCAAATGCAAAATATATCGAGACTATCGAAATTGAACAACGGAAGGACTCGAGAAATTCAAATGGTCATAACTTTTAACACGGATGTCAGATTCGGGCGCATAATATGTCGAGACACTGGAAATTTAAAAACGGAAGCTATCGAGAAATTCAAATGGTCATAACTTTTAACTCAGAGGTCCGATTCAGGCGCATAATATATCAACACGCTCGAAATTGAACAATGGAATCTCTTGAGCAATTCGAATGATCATAACTTTTCTCTCGGAGGTCCGATTCAGGTGCATAATATATTGAGACGCTCAAAATTGAGCAACGAAACCGCTTGAGAAAATGAAATGGTCATAACTTTTAACTCGGATGACCGATTTAGGTGCATCACATATAGAGAAACTCGAAATTGAACAACGGTAGCTATCGAGAAATTCAAATGGTCGTAACTTTTAACTCGGATGTCAAATTCAGGCACATAATATATCGAGACGCTCGAAATTGAACTACAAAAGCTCACGAGAAATTTGAATAGTCATAACTTTTCACACGGAGGTCCGATTCGGGCGCATAATATATCGAGACGCTCGAAATTGAACAATGGAATCTCTTGAGCAATTCAAATTGTCATAACTTTTAACTCGGATGTCAAATTCAGGCACATAATATATCGAGACGCTCGAAATTGAACTACAAAAGCTCACGAGAAATTTGAATAGTCATAACTTTTCACACGGAGGTCCGATTCGGGCACATAATATATCGAGACGCTTGAAATTGAACATTGGAATCTCTTGAGCAATTCAAATTGTCATAACTTTTAACTCGGATGTCAAATTCAGGCACATAACATATCGAGACGCTCGAAATTGAACTACAAAAGCTCACGAGAAATTTGAATAGTCATAACTTTTCACACGGAGGTCCGATTCGGGCGCATAATATATCGAGACGCTCGAAATTGATCAATGGAAGCTCTGGAGATATTCAAATGGTCATAACTTTACACACGGAGTTTCGATTCTGGAGTATAATATATCAAGATGCTCGGAATTGAACAACGGAAGCTCTCGAGAAATTCAAATGGTCATAACTTTTAACTCAGAGGTCCGATTCAAACGAATAATATATCGAGACGCTCGAAATTGAATAACGGAAGGACTCGAGAAATTCAAATGGTCATAACTTTTCACACGGATGTCCGATTCGGGCGCATAATATGTCGAGACGATCGAAATTTAAAAACGGAAGCTATCGAGAAATTCGAAGGTCATAACTTTTAACTCGGAGGTCCGATTCAGGCGCATAATATATCGACACGCTCGAAATTGAACAATGGAAGCTCTTGAGCAATTCGAATGGTCATAACTTTTCTCTCGGAGGTCAGATTCAGGTGCATAATATATCGAGACGCTCGAAATTGAGAAAAGAAACCGCTTGAGAAAATCAAATGGTCATAACTTTTAACTCGGATGACCGATTTAGGTGCATCACATATAGAGAAGCTTGAAATTGAACAACGGTAGCTATCGAAAAATTCAAATGGTCATAACTTTTAACTCGGATGTCAAATTCAAGCACATAATATATCGAGACGCTCGAAATTCAACTACAGAAGCTCACGAGAAATTTGAATAGTCATAACTTTTCACACGGAGGTCCGATTCGGGCGCATAATATATCGAGACGCTCGAAATTGAATAATGGAATTTCTTGAGCAATTCAAATTGTCATAACCTTTAACTCGGATTTCCAATTTAGGCACATAATATATCGAGACGCTCGAAATTGTACAACGGAAGCTCTCGAGAAATTCAAATGGTCATAACTTTTAACTCGGATGACCGAATTAGGCGAATCACATATAGAGAAGCTCGAAATTGAACAACGGAACCTCTCGAGAAATCCAAATGGTCATAATTTTTCACTCGGAGGTCTGATTCAGGCCCATAATATATCGAGACGCTCGAAATTGAACAACGGAAGCTCTCGAGAAATTCAAATGGTCAAAACTTTTAACTCGGAGGCCCGATTCAGGCGCATAATTGATCGAGATGGTCGAAATTGAACAACGCAAGCTCTTAAGAAATTCCAATAGTCATAAATTTTAACTCGGATGACCGATTTAGGCGAATCACATATAGAGAAGCTCGAAATTGAACAACGGAACCTCTCGAGAAATTCAAATGGTCATAATTTTTCACTCAGAGGTCTGATTCAGGCGAATAATATATCGAGACGCTCGAAATTGAACAACGGACGCTCTCGAGAAATTCAAATGGTCATAACTTTTCTCATGGAGGTCTGATTCAGGTGCATGATATATCGAGTCGCTCGAAATTGTACAACGGTAGCTCTCGAGAAATTCAAATGATCATAAGTTTTCAAACGGAGGTCAGATTCAGGAGCATAATATGTCGAGACTCTCGAAATTGAACAACGGAAGTTGTCATGAAATTCAAATGGTCATAACTTTTAACTCAGAGGTCCGATTCAGGCGCATAATATATCGAGACGCTCGAAATTGAACAATGGAAGCTCTTGAGCAATTCGAAAGGTCATGACTTTTCTCTCGGAGGTCCGATTCAGGTGCATAATATATCTAGACGCTCGAAATTGAGCAACGAAAGATCTTGAGAAATTCAAATGGTCATAACTTTTAACTCGGATGACCGATTTAGGCGCATCACATATAGAGAAGCTCGAAATTGAACAACGGAAGCTCTCGCGAAATTCAAATTGTCATAACTTTTAACTCGGAGGTCCGATTCAGACGCATAATATATCGAGACGCTCGAAATTGAACAACGGAAGCTCTCAAGAAATTCAAATGGTCATAACTTTTAACTCGGAGGCCCAATTCAGGCGCATAATATATCGAGACGCTCGAAATTGAACAATGGAAGCTCTTGAGCAATTCGAAAGGTCATGACTTTTCTCTCGGAGGTCCGATTCAGGTGCATAATATATCTAGACGCTCAAAATTGAGCAACGAAAGATCTTGAGAAATTCAAATGGTCATAACTTTTAACTCGGATGACCGATTTAGGCGCATCACATATAGAGAAGCTCGAAATTGAATAACGGAAGCTCTCTAGAAATTCAAATGGTCATAACTTTTAACTCGGAAGTCAAATTCTGGAGCATAATATATCGAGACGCTCGAAATTGAACAACAGAAGCTCACAAGATATTTAAATAGTCATAACTTTTCACACGGAGGTCCGATTCGGGCGCATAATATATCGAGACGCTCGAAATTGAACAACGGAATCTCTGGAGAAATTCATATGGTCATAACTTTTCACACGGAGTTCCGATTCTGGCGTATAATATATCGAGACGCTCGAAATTGAACAACGGAAGCTCTCGAGAAATTCAAATGGTCATAACTTTTAACTCGGAGGTCCGATTCAAATTCATAATATATCGAGACGCTCGAAATTGAACAATGGAATCTCTAGAGCAATTCAAATTGTCATAACCTTTAACTCGGATGTCCAATTTAGGCGCATAATGTATCGAGAAGCTTGAAATTGTACAATGGAAGCTCTGGAGAAATTCAAATGGTCATAACATTTCACACGGAGTTCCGATTCTAGCGTATAATGTATCGAGACGCTCGAAATTGAACAATGGAAGCTCTCGAGAAATTCAAATGGTCATAACTTTTAACTCGGAGGTCCGATCCAAACGCATAATATATCGAGACGCTCGAAATTGAACAACGGAAGGACTCGAGAAATTCAAATGGTCATAACTATTCACACGGATGTCCGATTCGACGTATAATATGTCGAGATGCTCGAAATTGTACAACGGAAGCTCTCGAGAAATCAAAATAGTCATAACTTTTCACTTGAAGGTCAGATTCAGACGCATAATATATCGAGACGCTCAAAATTGAGCAACGAAAGATCTTGAGAAATTCAAATGGTCATAACTTTTAACTCGGATGACCGATTTAGGCGCATCACATATAGAAAAGCTCGAAATTGAACAACGGAAGCTCTCTAGAAATTCAAATGGTCATAACTCTTAACTCGGATGTCAAATTCAGGCGCATAATATATCGAGACGCTCGAAATTGAACTACAGAAGATCACAAGAAATTTAAATAGTCATAACTTTTCACACGGAGGTCCGATTCGGGCACATAATATATCGAGACGCTCAAAATTGAACAATGGAAGCTCTCGAGAAATTCAAATGGCCAAAACTTTTAACTCGGATGTCCGATTCAAACGCATAATATATCGAGACGGTCGAAATAGAACAAAGGAAGCTCTTGAGCAATTCGAATGGTCATAATTTTTCACTCGGAGGTCCGATTCAGGCGCATAATATATCGAGACGCTCGAAATTGAACAACGGAAGCTCTCGAGAAATTCAAATGGTCATAACTTTTAACTCGGAGGTCCAATTCAGACGCATAATATATCGAGACGCTCGAAATTGAACAACGGAAGTTCTCGAGAAATTCAAATGGTCATAACTTTTAACTCGGAGGCCCGATTCAGGCGCAAAATATATCGAGACGGTCGGAATTGAACAAGGGAAGCTCTTAAGAAATTCCAATGGTCATAACTTTTAACTTGGATGACCGATTTAGGCGAATCACATATAGAGAAGCTCGAAATTGAACAACGGAACCTCTCAAGAAATTCAAATGGTCATAATTGTTCACTCGGAGGTTTGATTCAAGCCCATAATATATCTAGACGCTCGAAATTGAACAACGGAATCTCTTGAGCAATTCAAATTGTCATAACTTTTAACTCGGATGTCCAATTTAGGCACATAATATATCGAGACGCTCGAAATTGTACAACGGAAGCTCTCGAGAAATTCAAATGGTCATAACTTTTCACACGTAGTTTCGATTCTGGAGTATAATATATCGAGATCCTCGAAATTGAACAACGAAAGCTCTCGAGAAATTCAAATGGTCATAACTTTTAACTCAGAGGTCCGATTCAAACGCATAATATATCGAGACGCTCGAAATTGAACAACGGAAGGACTCGAGAAATTCAAATGCTCATAACTTTTCACACGGATGTCCGATTCGGGCGCATAATATGTCGAGACGCTCGAAATTTAAAAACGGAAGCTATCGAGCAATTCAAATGGTCATAACTTTTAACTCGGAGGTCCGATTCAGGCGCATAATATATCGACACGCTCGAAATTGAACAATGGAAGCTCTTGAGCAATTCGAATGCTCATAACTTTTCTCTCCGAGGTCCGATTCAGGTGCATAATATATCGAGACGCTCGAAATTGAGCAACGAAACCTCTTGAGAAATTCAAAATAGTCATAACTTTTAACTCGGATGACCAATTTAGGCGCATCACATATAGAGAAGCTCGAAATTGAACAACGGAAGCTCTCGAGAAATTCAAATGGTCATAATTTTTCATTCGGAGGTCCGATTCAGGCACATAATATATCGAGACGCTCGAAAATGAACAACGGAAGCTCTCGAGAAATTCAAATGGTCATAACTTTTAACTCGGAGGTCCGATTCAGACGCATAATATATCGAGACGCTCGGATTTCAACAACAGAAGCTCTCGAGAAATTCAAATGGTCATAACTTTTCACTCAGAGGTCCGATTCAGGTGCATAATATATCGATTTGCTCGAAATTGTACAACGGTAGCTCTCGAGCAATTCAAATGGTCATAACTTTTCAAACGGAGGTCCGATTCAGGCGCATAATATATCGAGACGGTCGAAATAGAACAAGGGAAGCTCTTGAGCAATTCGAATGGTCATAACTTTTAACTCGGATGACCGATTTAGGCGCATCACATATAGAGATACTCGAAATTGAATAACGGAAGCTCTCATGAAATTCAAATGGTCATAACTTTTAACTCGGAGATCCGATTCAAGCGCATAATATATCGACACGCCCGAAATTTAACAGTGGAAGCTCTTGAGCAATCCGAATGGTCATAACTTTTCTCTCGGAGGTCCGATTCAGGTGCATAGTATATCGAGACGCTCGAAATTGAGCAACGAAACCGCTTGAGAAAATTAAATGGTCATAACTTTTAACTAGGATGACCGATTTAGGTGCATCACATATAGACAAGCTCGAAATTGAACAACGGTAGCTATCCAAAAATTCAAATGGTCATAACTTTTAACTCGGATGTCAAATTCAAGCACATAATATATCGAGACGCTCGAAATTCAAGTACAGAAGCTCACGAGAAATTTGAATAGTCATAACTTTTCACACGGAGGTCCGATTCGGGCGCTTAATATATCGAGACGCTCGAAATTGAACAATGGAATTTCTTGAGCAATTCAAATTGTCATAACTTTTAACTCGGATGTCCAATTTAGGCACATAATATATCGAGACGCTCGAAATTGTACAACGGAAACTCTCGAGAAATTCAAATGGTCATAACTTTTCACACGGAGTTTCGATTCTGGAGTATAATATATCGAGATGCTCGAAATTGAACAACGGAAGCTCTCGAGAAATTCAAATAGTCATAACTTTTAACTCAGAGGTCCGATTCAAATGCAAAATATATCGAGACTATCGAAATTGAACAACGGAAGGACTCGAGAAATTCAAATGGTCATAACTTTTAACACGGATGTCAGATTCGGGCGCATAATATGTCGAGACACTGGAAATTTAAAAACGGAAGCTATCGAGAAATTCAAATGGTCATAACTTTTAACTCAGAGGTCCGATTCAGGCGCATAATATATCAACACGCTCGAAATTGAACAATGGAATCTCTTGAGCAATTCGAATGATCATAACTTTTCTCTCGGAGGTCCGATTCAGGTGCATAATATATTGAGACGCTCAAAATTGAGCAACGAAACCGCTTGAGAAAATGAAATGGTCATAACTTTTAACTCGGATGACCGATTTAGGTGCATCACATATAGAGAAACTCGAAATTGAACAACGGTAGCTATCGAGAAATTCAAATGGTCGTAACTTTTAACTCGGATGTCAAATTCAGGCACATAATATATCGAGACGCTCGAAATTGAACTACAAAAGCTCACGAGAAATTTGAATAGTCATAACTTTTCACACGGAGGTCCGATTCGGGCGCATAATATATCGAGACGCTCGAAATTGAACAATGGAATCTCTTGAGCAATTCAAATTGTCATAACTTTTAACTCGGATGTCAAATTCAGGCACATAATATATCAAGACGCTCGAAATTGAACTACAAAAGCTCACGAGAAATTTGAATAGTCATAACTTTTCACACGGAGGTCCGATTCGGGCACATAATATATCGAGACGCTTGAAATTGAACATTGGAATCTCTTGAGCAATTCAAATTGTCATAACTTTTAACTCGGATGTCAAATTCAGGCACATAACATATCGAGACGCTCGAAATTGAACTACAAAAGCTCACGAGAAATTTGAATAGTCATAACTTTTCACACGGAGGTCCGATTCGGGCGCATAATATATCGAGACGCTCGAAATTGATCAATGGAAGCTCTGGAGATATTCAAATGGTCATAACTTTACACACGGAGTTTCGATTCTGGAGTATAATATATCAAGATGCTCGGAATTGAACAACGGAAGCTCTCGAGAAATTCAAATGGTCATAACTTTTAACTCAGAGGTCCGATTCAAACGAATAATATATCGAGACGCTCGAAATTGAATAACGGAAGGACTCGAGAAATTCAAATGGTCATAACTTTTCACACGGATGTCCGATTCGGGCGCATAATATGTCGAGACGATCGAAATTTAAAAACGGAAGCTATCGAGAAATTCGAAGGTCATAACTTTTAACTCGGAGGTCCGATTCAGGCGCATAATATATCGACACGCTCGAAATTGAACAATGGAAGCTCTTGAGCAATTCGAATGGTCATAACTTTTCTCTCGGAGGTCAGATTCAGGTGCATAATATATCGAGACGCTCGAAATTGAGAAAAGAAACCGCTTGAGAAAATCAAATGGTCATAACTTTTAACTCGGATGACCGATTTAGGTGCATCACATATAGAGAAGCTTGAAATTGAACAACGGTAGCTATCGAAAAATTCAAATGGTCATAACTTTTAACTCGGATGTCAAATTCAAGCACATAATATATCGAGACGCTCGAAATTCAACTACAGAAGCTCACGAGAAATTTGAATAGTCATAACTTTTCACACGGAGGTCCGATTCGGGCGCATAATATATCGAGACGCTCGAAATTGAATAATGGAATTTCTTGAGCAATTCAAATTGTCATAACCTTTAACTCGGATTTCCAATTTAGGCACATAATATATCGAGACGCTCGAAATTGTACAACGGAAGCTCTCGAGAAATTCAAATGGTCATAACTTTTCACACGGAGTTTCGATTCTGGAGTATAATATATCGAGATGCTCGAAATTGAACAACGGAAGCTCTCGAGAAATTCAAATGGTCATAACTTTTAACTCAGAGGTCCGATTCAAATGCAAAATATATCGAGACTCTCGAAATTGAACAACGGAAGGACTCGAGAAATTCAAATGGTCATAACTTTTAACACGGATGTCAGATTCGGGCGCATAATATGTCGAGACGCTGGAAATTTAAAAACGGAAGCTATCGAGAAATTCAAATGGTCATAACTTTTAACTCAGAGGTCCGATTCAGGCGCATAATATATCAACACGCTCGAAATTGAACAATGGAATCTCTTGAGCAATTCGAATGGTCATAACTTTTCTCTCGGAGGTCCGATTCAGGTGCATAATATATCGAGACGCTCAAAATTGAGCAACGAAACCGCTTGAGAAAATGAAATGGTCATAACTTTTAACTCGGATGACCGATTTAGGTGCATCACATATAGAGAAACTCGAAATTGAACAACGGTAGCTATCGAGAAATTCAAATGGTCGTAACTTTTAACTCGGATATCAAATTCAGGCACATAATATATCGAGACGCTCGAAATTGAACTACAAAAGCTCACGAGAAATTTGAATAGTCATAACTTTTGACACGGAGGTCCCATTCGGGCGCATACTATATCGAGACGCTCGAAATTGAACAATGGAATCTCTTGAGCAATTCAAATTGTCATAACTTTTAACTCGGATGTCAAATTCAGGCACATAATATATCGAGACGCTCGAAATTGAACTACAAAAGCTCACGAGAAATTTGAATAGTCATAACTTTTCACACGGAGGTCCGATTCGGGCGCATAATATATCGAGACGCTCGAAATTGAACAAGGAAGCTCTGGAGATATTCAAATGGTCATAACTTTACACACGGAGTTTCGATTCTGGAGTATAATATATCGAGATGCTCGGAATTGAACAACGGAAGCTCTCGAGAAATTCAAATGGTCATAACTTTTAACTCAGAGGTCCGATTCAAACGCATAATATATCGAGACGCTCGAAATTGAATAACGGAAGGACTCGAGAAATTCAAATGGTCATAACTTTTCACACGGATGTCCGATTCGGGCGCATAATATGTCGAGACGATCGAAATTTAAAAACGGAAGCTATCGTGAAATTCAAAGGTCATAACTTTTAACTCGGAGGTCCGATTCAGGCGCATAATATATCGACACACTCGAAATTGAACAATGGAAGCTCTTGAGCAATTCGAATGGTCATAACTTTTCTCTCGGAGGTCAGATTCAGGTGCATAATATATCGAGACGCTCGAAATTGAGAAAAGAAACCGCTTGAGAAAATCAAATGGTCATAACTTTTAACTCGGATGACCGATTTAGGTGCATCACATATAGAGAAGCTCGAAATTGAACAACGGTAGCTATCGAAAAATTCAAATGGTCATAACTTTTAACTCGGATGTCAAATTCAAGCACATAATATATCGAGACGCTCGAAATTCAACTACAGAAGCTCACGAGAAATTTGAATAGTCATAACTTTTCACACGGAGGTCTGATTCGGGCGCATATTATATCGAGACGCTCGAAATTGAACAATGGAATCTCTTGAGCAATTCAAATTGTCATAACTTTTAACTCGGATGTCCAATTTAGGCACATAATATATCGTGACGCTCGAAATTGTACAACGGAAGCTCTGGAGAAATTCAAATGGTCACAACTTTTCACATGGAGTTTCGATTCTGGAGTATAATATATCAAGATGCTCGAAATTGAACTACGAAAGCTCTCGAGAAATTCAAATGGTCTTAACTTTTAACTCAGAGGTCCGATTCAAACGCATAATATATCGAGACGCTAGAAATTGAACAACAGAAGGACTCGAGAAATTCAAATGGTCATAACTTTTCACACGGATGTCCGTTTCGGGCGCATAATATGTCGAGACGCTCGAAATTTAAAAACGGAAGCTATCGAGAAATTCAAATGGTCATAACTTTCAACTCGGAGGTCCGATTCAGGCGCATAATATATCGACACGCTCGAAATTGAACAATGGAAGCTCTTGAGCAATTCGAATGGTCATAACTTTTCTCTCCGAGGTCCGATTCAGGTGCATAATATATCGAGACGCTCGAAATGAGTAACGAAACCTCTTGAGAAATTCAAAATAGTCATAACTTTTAACTCGGATGACCGATTTAGGCGCATCACATATAGAGAAGCTCGAAATTGAACAACGGAAGCTCTAGAGAAATTCAAATGGTCATAACTTTTAACTCGGAGGTCCGATTCAGGCGCATAATATATCGAGACGGTGGAAATTGAACAACGGAAGCCCTTAAGAAATTCCAATGGTCATATATTTTAACTAAGATGACCGATTTAGGCGCATCACATATAGAGAAGCTCGAAATTGAACAACGGAAGCTCTCGAGAAATTCAAATGGTCATAATTTTTCACTCGGAGGTCCGATTCAGGCACATAATATATCGAGACGCTCGAAAATGAACAACGGAAGCTCTCGAGAAATTCAAATGGTCATAACTTTTAACTCGGAGGTCCGATTCAGACGCATAATATATCGAGACACTCGACTTTCAACAACAGAAGCTCTCGAGAAATTCAAATGGTCATAACTTTTCACTCAGAGGTCCGATTCAGGTGCATAATTTGTCAAGATGCTCAAAATTGAACAGCGGAAGCTCTCGAGAAATTCAAATGGTCATAACTTTTCACATGGAGGTCTGATTCAGGTGCATAATATATCGATTTGCTCGAAATTGTACAACGGTAGCTCTCGAGAAATTCAAATGGTCATAACTTTTCAAACGGAGGTCAGATTCAGGAGCATAATATATCGAGACGCTCGAAATTGAACAACTGGAAGCTCTCATGAAATTCAAATGGTCATAACTTTTAACTCGGAGGTCCGATTCAGGCACATAATATATCGATACGCTCGAAATTGAACAATGGAAGCTCTTGAGCAATTCGAATGGTCATAACTTTTCTCTCGGAGGTCCGATTCAGGTGCATAGTATATCGAGACGCTCGAAATTGAGCAACGAAACCGCTTGAGAAAATCAAATGGTCATAACTTTTAACTCGGATGACCGATTTAGGTGCATCACATATAGAGAAGCTCGAAATTGAACAACGGTAGCTATCTAGAAATTCAAATGGTCATAACATTTAACTCGGATGTCAAATTCAGGCACAAAATATATCGAGACGCTCGAAATTGAGCTACATAAGCTCACGAGAAATTTGAATAGTCATAACTTTTCACACGGAGGTCCGATTCGGGCGCATAATATATCGAGACGCTCGAAATTGAACAATGGAATTTCTTGAGCAATTCAAATTGTCATAACTTTTAACTCGGATGTCCAATTTAGGCACATAATATATCAAGCCGCTCGAAATTGTACAACGGAAGCTCTGGAGAAATTCAAATGGTCATAACTTTTCACACGGAGTTTCGATTCTGGAGTATAATATATCGAGATGCTTGAAATTGAACAACGGAAGCTCTCAAGAAATTCAAATGGTCATAACTTTTAATTCAGAGGTCCGATTCAAACGCATAATATATCGAGACTCTCGAAATTGAACAATGGAATCTCTTGAGCAATTCGAATGGTCATAACTTTTCTCTCGGAGGTCCGATTCAGGTGCATAATATATCGAGACGCTCAAAATTGAGCAACGAAACCGCTTGAGAAAATGAAATGGTCATAACTTTTAACTCGGATGACCGATTTAGGTGCATCACATATAGAGAAACTCGAAATTGAACAACGGTAGCTATCGAGAAATTCAAATGGTCATAACTTTTAACTCGGATGTCAAATTCAGGCACATAATATATCGAGACGCTCGAAATTGAACTACAAAAGCTCACGAGAAATTTGAATAGTCATAACTTTTCACACGGAGGTCCGATTCGGGCGCATACTATATCGAGACGCTCGAAATTGAACAATGGAATCTCTTGAGCAATTCAAATTGTCATAACTTTTAACTCGGATGTCAAATTCAGGCACATAATATATCGAGACGCTCGAAATTGAACTACAAAAGCTCACGAGAAATTTGAATAGTCATAACTTTTCACACGGAGGTCCGATTCGGGCGCATAATATATCGAGACGCTCGAAATTGAACAAGGAAGCTCTGGAGATATTCAAATGGTCATAACTTTACACACGGAGTTTCGATTCTGGAGTATAATATATCGAGATGCTCGGAATTGAACAACGGAGGCTCTCGAGAAATTCAAATGGTCATAACTTTTAACTCAGAGGTCCGATTCAAACGCATAATATATCGAGACGCTCGAAATTGAATAACGGAAGGACTCGAGAAATTCAAATGGTCATAACTTTTCACACGGATGTCCGATTCGGGCGCATAATATGTCGAGACGTTGGAAATTTAAAAACGGAAGCTATCGAGAAATTCAAATGGTCATAACTTTTAACTCGGAGGTCCGATTCAGGCGCATAATATATCGACTCGCTCGAAATTGAACAATGGAATCTCTTGAGCAATTCGAATGGTCATAACTTTTCTCTCGGAAGTCCGATTCAGGTGCATAATATATCGAGACGCTCGAAATTGAGCAAAGAAACCGCTTGAGAAAATCAAATAGTCATAACTTTTAACTCGGATGACCGATTTAGGTGCATCACATATAGAGAAACTCGAAATTGAACAACGGTAGCTATCGAGAAATTCAAATGGTCATAACTTTTAACTCTGATGTCAAATTCAGCCACATAATATATCGAGACGCTCGAAATTGAACTACAGAAGCTCATGAGAAATTTGAATAGTCATAACTTTTCACACGGAGGTCCGATTCGGGCGCATAATATATCGAGACGCTCGAAATTGAACAATGGAATTTCTTGAGCAATTCAAATTGTCATAACTTTTAACTCGGATGTCCAATTTAGGCACATAATATATCAAGACGCTCGAAATTGTAAAACGGAAGCTCTGGAGAAATTCAAATGGTCATAACTTTTCACACGGAGTTTCGATTCTGGAGTATAATATATCGAGATGCTCGAAATTGAACAACGGAAGCTCTCGAGAAATTCAAATGGTCATAACTTTTAACTCAGAGGTCCGATTCAAACGCATAATATATCGAGACGCTCGAAATTGAACAACGGAAGGACTCGAGAAATTCAAATGGTCATAACTTTTCACACGGATGTCCGATTCGGGCGCATAATATGTCGAGTTGCTAGAAATTTAAAAACGGAAGCTATCGAGAAATTCAAATGGTCATAACTTTTAACTCGGAGGTCCGATTCAGGCGCATAATATATCGACACGCTCGAAATTGAATAATGGAATCTCTTGAGCAATTTGAATGGTCATAACTTTTCTCTCGGAGGTCCGATTCAGGTGCATAATATATCGAGACGCTCGAAATTGAGCAAAGAAACCGCTTGAGAAAATCAAATGGTCATAACTTTTAACTCGGATGACCGATTTAGGTGCATCACATATAGAGAAACTCGAAATTGAACAACGGTAGCTATCGAGAAATTCAAATGGTCATAACTTTTAACTCGGATGTCAAATTCAGGCACATAATATATCAAGACGCTCGAAATTGAACTACAGAAGCTCACGAGAAATTTGAATAGTCATAACTTTTCACACGGAGGTCCGATTCGGGCGCATAATATATCGAGACGCTCGAAATTGAACAATGGAATTTCTTGAGCAATTCAAATTGTCATAACTTTTAACTCGGATGTCCAATTTAGGCACATAATATATCGAGACGCTCGAAATTGTACAACGGAAGCTCTGGAGAAATTCAAATGGTCATCACTTTTCACACGGAGTTTCGATTCTGGAGTATAATATAACGAGATGCTCGAAATTGAACAACGGAAGCTCTCGAGAAATTCAAATGGTCATAACTTTTAACTCAGAGGTCCGATTCAAACGCATAATATATCGAGACGCTCGAAATTGAACAACGGAAGGACTCGAGAAATTCAAATGGTCATAACTTTTCACACGGATGTCCGATTCGGGCGCATAATATGTCGAGACGCTCGAAATTTAAAAACGGAAGCTATCGAGAAATTCAAATGGTCATAACTTTTAACTCGGAGGTCCGATTCAGGCGCACAATATATCGACACGCTCGAAATTGAACAATGGAAGCTCTTGAGCAATTTGAATGGTCATAACTTTTCTCTCGGAGGTCCGATTCAAGTGCATAATATATCGAGACGCTCGAAATTGAGCAACGAAACCGCTTGAGAAATTCAAAATAGTCATAACTTTTAACTCGGATGAACGATTAAGGTGCATCACATATAGAGAAGCTCGAAATTGAAGAACGGTAGCTATCGAAAAATTCAAATGGTCATAACTTTTAACTCGGATGTCAAATTCAGGCACATAATATATCGAGACGCTCGAAATTGAACTACAGAAGCTCACGAGAAATTTGAATAGTCATAACTTTTCACACGGAGGTCCGATTCGGGCGCATAATATATAGAGACGCTCGAAATTGAACAATGGAATCTCTTGAGCAATTCAAATTGTCATAACTTTTAACTCAGATGTCCAATTTAAGCACATAATATATCGAGACGCTCGAAATTGTACAACGGAAGCTCTGGAGAAATTCAAATGGTCATAACTTTTCACACGGAGTTTCGATTCTGGAGTATAATATATCGAGATGCTCGAAATTGAACAACGAAAGCTCTCGAGAAATTCAAATGGTCATAACTTTTAACTCAGAGGTCCGATTCAAACGCATAATATATTGAGACGCTCGAAATTGAACAACGGAAGGACTCGAGAAATTCAAATGGTCATAACTTTTCACACGGATGTCCGATTCGGGCGCATAATATGCCGAGACGCTCGAAATTTAAAAGCGGAAGCTATCGAGAAATTCAAATGGTCATAACTTTTAACTCGGAGGTCCGATTCAGGCGCATAATATATCGACACGCTCGAAATTGAACAATGGAAGCTCTTGAGCAATTTGAATGGTCATAACTTTCCTCTCGGAGGTCCGATTCAGGTGCATAATATATCGAGACGCTCGAAATTGAGCAACGAAACCGCTTGAGAAAATCAAATGGTCATAACTTTTAACTCGGATGACCGATTAAGGTGCATCACATATAGAGAAGCTCGAAATTGAAGAACGTTAGCTATCGAAAAATTCAAATGGTCATAACTTTTAACTCGGATGTCAAATTCAGGCACATAATATATCGAGACGCTCGAAATTGAACTACAGAAGCTCACGAGAAATTTGAATAGTCATAACTTTTCACACGGAGGTCCGATTCGGGCGCATAATATATGGAGACGCTCGAAATTGAACAATGGAAGCTCTCGAGAAATTCAAATGGTCATAACTTTTTACTCAGAGGTCCGATTCAGGCACATAATATATCGAGACGCTCGAAATTGTACAACGGAAGCTCAGGAGAAATTCAAATGGTCATAACTTTTCACACGGAGTTTCGATTCTGGAGTATAATATATCGAGATGCTCGAAATTGAACAACGAAAGCTCTCGAGAAATTCAAATGGTCATAACTTTTAACTCAGAGGTCCGATTCAAACGCATAATATATCGAGACGCTCGAAATTGAACAACGGAAGGACTCGAGAAATTCAAATGGTCATAACTTTTCACACGGATGTCCGATTCGGGCGCATAATATGCCGAGACGCTCGAAATTTAAAAACGGAAGCTATCGAGAAATTCAAATGAACTTTTAACTCGGAGGTCCGATTCAGGCGCATAATATATCGACACGCTTGAAATTGAACAATGGAAGCTCTTGAGCAATTCGAATGGTCATAACTTTTCTCTCGGAGGTCCGATTCAGGTGCATAATATATCGAGATGCTCGAAATTGAGCAACGAAACCTCTTGAGAAATTCAAAATAGTCATAACTTTTAACTCGGATGACCGATTTAGGCGCATCACATATAGAGAAGCTCGAAATTGAACAACGGAAACTCTCAAGAAATTCAAATGGTCATAACTTTTAACTCGGAGGTCCGATTCAGGAGCATAATATATCGAGACGGTGGAAATTGAACAACGGAAGCCCTTAAGAAATTCCAATTGTCATAACTTTTAACTCGGATGACCGATTTAGGCGCATCACATATAGAGAAGCTCGAAATTGAACAACGGAAGCTCTCGAGAAATTCAAATGGTCATAATTTTTCACTTGGAGGTTTGATTCAGGCACATAATATATCGAGACGCTCGAAAATGAACAACGGAAGCTCTCGAGAAATTCAAATGGTCATAACTTTTAACTCGGAGGTCCGATTCAGACGCATAATATATCGGGACGCTCGGATTTCAACAACAGAAGCTCTCGAGAAATTCAAATGGTCATAACTTTTCACTCAGAGGTCCGATTCAGGTGCATAATTTGTCAACATGCTCAAAATTGAACAGCGGAAGCTCTCGAGAAATTCAAATGGTCATAACTTTTCACATGGAGGTCTGATTCAGGTGCATAATATATCGATTTGCTCGAAATTGTACAACGGTAGCTCTCGAGAAATTCAAATGGTCATAACTTTTCAAACGGAGGTCAGATTCAGGAGCATAATGTATCGAGACGCTCGAAATTGAACAACGAAAGCTCTTGAGAAATTCAAATGGTCATAACTTTTGACTCGGAGGTCCGATTCAGACGCATAATATATCGAGACGCTCGGATTTCAACAACGGAAGCTCTCGAGAAATTCAAATGGTCATAAGTTTTAACTCCGATGTCAAATTTAGGTGCATAATATATCGAGACCCTCCAAATTGAACAACGGAAGATCTAGAGAAATTCAAATGGTCATAACTTTTAATTCGGATGACCGATTTAGGCGCATCACATATAGAGAAGCTCGAAATTGAACAACGGAAGCTCTCGAGAAATTCAAATAGTCAAATGTTTTAACTCTGATGTCTAATTCAGGCGCATAATGTATCGAGACGCTCGAAATTGAACTACAGAAGCTCACGAGAAATTTGAATAGTCATAACTTTTCACACGGAAGTCCGATTCGGGCGCATAATATATCGAGACGCTCGAAATTGAACAATGGAATCTCCCGAGCAATTCAAATTGTCATAACTTTTAACTCAGATGTCCAATTTAGGCGCATAATATATCGAGACGCTCGAAATTAAACAACGGAAGCTCTCGAGAAATTCAAATAGTCATAAGTTTTAACTCCGATGTCAAATTCAGGCGCATAATATATCGACACCCTCGAAATTCAACAACAGAAGCTCACGAGAAATTTGAATAGTCATAACTTTTCACACGGAAGTCTGATTCGGGCACATAATATATCTAGACGCTCGAAATTGAACAATGGAAGCTCTCGAGAAATTCAAATGGTCATAACTTTTAACTCCGATGTCAAATTCAGGCGCATAATATATCGAGACGCTCGAAATTGAACTACAGAAGCTCACATCAAATTTAAATAGTCATAACTTTTCACACGGAAGTCTGATTCGGGCGCATAATATAGCGAGACGCTCGAAATTGAACAATGGAATCTCTTGAGCAATTCAAATTGTCTTAACTTTTAACTCAGATGTCCAATTTAGGCGCATAATATATCGAGACGCTCGAAATTGTACAACGGATGCTCTCGACAAATTCAAATGGTCATAATTTTTCACTCGGAGGTCCGATTCAGACGCATAATATATCGAGACGCTCGAAATTGAACAACGGAAGCTCTCAAGAAATTCAAATGGTCATAACTTTTAACTCGAAGGTCCGATTCAGACGCATAATATATCGAGACGCTTAAAATTGAACAACGGAAGGACTCGAGAAATTCAAATGGTCATAACTTTTCACACGGATGTCCGATTCGAGCGCATAATATGTCGAGACGCTCGAAATTGAACAACGGAAGCTCTCGAGAAATTCAAAAGGTCATAACTTTTCACACGGATGTCCGATTCGGGCGCATAATATGTAGAGACGCTCGAAATTGAACAACGGAAGCTCTCTCGAAATTCAAATGGTCATAACTTTTAACTCGGAAGTCAAATTCAGGAGCATAATATATCGAGACGCTCGAAATTGAACTACAGAAGCTCTTAAGATATTCCATTGGTCATAACTTTTAACTCGGATGACCGCTTTAGGCGCATCGCATATTGAGAAGCTCGAAATTGAACAACGGAAGCTTTCGAGAAATTCAAATGGTCATAATTTTTCACTCGGAGGTCCGATTCAGGGGCATAATATATCGAGACGCTCGAAATTGAAAACCGGAAGCCCTCGAGAAATTCAAATGGTCATAACTTTTAACTCGGAGGTCCGATTCAGACGCACAATATATCGAGACGCTCAGATTTCAACAACGGAAGCTATCGAGAAATTCAATTGGTCATAACTTTTCACTCGGAGGTCCGATTCAGGTGCATAATTTGTGAAGATGCTCAAAATTGAACAGCGGAAACTCTCGAGAAATGCAAATGGTAATAACTTTTCACATTGAGGTCCGATTCAGGTGCATAATATATCGAATCCCTCGAAATTGTACAACGGTTGCTCTCGAGAAATTCAAATGGTCATAACTTTTCAAACGGAGGTCAGATTCAGGCGCATAATATATCGAGAAGCTCGAAATTGAACAACGGCAGCACTCGAGAAATTCAAATGGTCATAACTTTTCAATCGGATGTCCGATTCAGGCGCATCACATATCAGGACGCTCGAAAATGAATAACGGAAGCTCACCAGAAATTCAAGTTTTCGTAAATTTTAACTCGGATGTCCGATTAAGGCGCATAATATATCGAGACGCTCGAAATTGAACAACGGAAGCTCTCGAGAAATTCAAATAGTCATAACTTCTAAGTCGGATGTCAGATTCAGGCGCATAATATATAGAGACGCTCGAAATTGAACAACGGAAGCTCTCGAGAAATTCAAATGGTCATAACTTTTCAATCGGATGTCCGATTCAGGCGCATCACATATCGGGATGCTCGAAAATGAATAACGGAAGCTCACCAGAAATTCAAATTTTCGTAAATTTTAACTCGGATGTCTGATTAAGGCGCATAATATATCGAGACGCTCGAAATTGAACAACGGAAGCTCTCGAGAAATTCAAATAGTCATAACTTTTAACTCGGATGTCAGATTCAGACGCATAATATATAGAGACGCTCGAAATTGAACAACGAAAGCTCTCGAGAAATTCAAATGGTCATAACTTTTCAATCGGATGTCCGATTCAGGCGCATCACATATCGGGACGCTCGAAAATGAATAACGGAAGCTCACCTGAAATTCAAATTATCGTAAATTTTAACTCGGATGTTCGATTAAGGCGCATAATATATCGAGACGCTCGAAATTGAACAACGGAAGCTCTCGAGAAATTCAAATAGTCATAACTTTTAACTCGGATGTCAGATTCAGGCGCATAATATATAGAGACGCTCGAAATTGAACAACGGAAGCTCTCGAGAAATTCAAATGGTCATAACTTTTTACTCGGATGTCAGATTCAGGCGCATAATATATAGAGACGCTCGAAATTAAACAATGGAAGCTCTCGAGAAATTCAAATGGTCATAACTTTTTACTCGGATGTTAGATTCATGCGCATAATATATAGAGACGCTCCAAATTAAACAATGGAAGCTCTCGAGAAATTTAAATAGTCATAACTTTTCACAAGGACGTCCGATTCGGGCGCATAATATATCGAGACGCTCGAAATTAAACTACAGATGCTCACGTGAAATTTAAATAGTCATAACTTTTCACACGGAGGTCCGATTCGGGCGTATAATATATCAAGATGCTCGAAATTGAACAATGGAAGTTCTTGAGAAATTCAAATTGTCATAACTTTTAACTCGAATGTCCAATTTAGCCGCATAATATATCGAGACGCTCGAAATTGAACAACAGAAGCCCTCGAGAAATTCAAATGGTCATAACTTTTCACATGAAGGTCCGGTTCAGGTGTATAATATATCGAGACGCTCGAAATTGAAAAACGGTAGCTCTCGAGAAGGTCAAATGGTCATTAAAGTTCACTCGGAGGTCCGACTCAGGCGCATAATATATCGAGATGATCGAAATTGAACAACGGAAGCTCACGAGAAATTCATATGGTCATAACTTTTCACACGGAGTTCCGATTCTGGCGTATAATATATCGAGACGCTCGAAATTGAACATTGGAAGCTCTTGAGCAATTCAAATGGTCATAACTTTTAACTCGGAGGTTCGATTCAGGAGCATAATATATCTAGACGCTCGAAATTGAACAACGGTAGCTCTCGAGAAATTCAAATGGTCTTAACTTTTCAAACGGAGGTCCGATTCAAGCGCATAATATATCGAGACATTCGAAATTAAACAACGGTAGCTCTCGAGAAATTCAAATGGTCATAACTTTTCAATCGGAGGTCCGATTCAGGCGCATAATATATCGAGACGCTCGAAATTGAACAACGGTAGCTCTCGAGAAATTCAAATGGTCATAACTTTTAACTCGGAGGTCTGATTCAGGCGCATAACTATCGAGACGCTCGAAATTGAACAATGGAAGCTCTTGAGCAATTCGAATGGTCATAACTTTTCACTCAGAGGTCCGATTAAGGCGCATAATATATCGAGACGCTCGAAATTGAACAACGGAAGCTCTCGAGAAATTCAAATAGTCATAACTTTTAACTCGGATGTCAGATTCAGGCGCATAATATATAGAGACGCTCGAAATTGAACAACGGAAGCTCTCGAGAAATTCAAATGGTCATAACTTTTCAATCAGATGTCCGATTCAGGCGCATCACATATCGGGACGCTCGAAAATGAATAACGGAAGCTCACCAGAAATTCAAATTTTCGTAAATTTTAACTCGGATGTCCGATTAAGGCGCATAATATATAGAGACGCTCGAAATTGAACAACGGAAGCTCTCGAGAAATTCAAATGGTCATAACTTTTTACTCGGATGTCAGATTCAGGCGCATAATATATAGAGACGCTCAAAATTGAACAATGGAAGCTCTCGAGAAATTTAAATAGTCATAACTTTTCACAAGGATGTCCGATTCGGGCGCATAATATATCGAGACGTTCGAAATTAAACTACAGATGCTCACGAGAAATTTAAATAGTCATAACTTTTCACACGGAGGTCCGATTCGGGCGCATAATATATCAAGATGCTCAAAGTTGAACAATGGAAGCTCTTGAGCAATTCAAATTGTCATAACTTTTAACTCGAATGTCCAATTTAGGCGCATAATATATCGAGACGCTCGAAATTGAACAACAGAAGCTCTCGAGAAATTCAAATGGTCATAACTTTTCACATGAAGGTCCGATTCAGGTGCATAATATATCGAGACGCTCGAAATTGAACAACGGTAGCTCTCAAGAAAGTCAAATGGTCATTACTGTTCACTCGGAGGTCCGACTCAGGCGCATAATATATCGAGATGGTCAAAATTGAACAACGGAAGCTCACGAGAAATTCAAATGGTCATAACTTTTCACACGGAGTTCCGATTCTGGCGTATAATATATCGAGACGCTCAAAATTGAACATTGGAAGCTCTTGAGCAATTCAAATGGTCATAACTTTTAACTCGGAGGTCCGATTCAGGAGCATAATATATCCAGACGCTCGAAATTGAACAACGGTAGCTCTCGAGAAATTCAAATGGTCTTAACTTTTCAAACGGAGGTCCGATTCAGGCGCATAATATATCGAGACGCTCGAAATTGAACAACGGTAGCTCTCGAGAAATTCAAATGGTCATAACTTTTCAAACGGGGGTCCGATTCAGGCGCATAATATATCGAGACGCTCGAAATTGAACAACGGTAGCTCTCGAGAAATTCAAATGGTCATAACTTTTAACTCGGAGGTCTGATTCAGGCGCATAACTATTGAGACGCTCGAAATTGAACAATGGAAGCTCTTGAGCAATTCGAATGATCATAACTTTTCACTCAGAGGTCCGATTCAAGTGCATATTTTATCGAGACGCTCGAAATTGAGCAACGGAAGCTCTTGAGAAATTCAAATGGTCATAACTTTTAACTCGGATGACCGATTTAGGCACATCACATATAGAGAAGCTCGAAATTGAACAACGGAAGCTCTCGAGAAATTCAAATGGTCATAACTTTTAACTCGGATGTCAGATTCAGGCCCATAATATATCGAGACGCTCGAAATTGAACGACAGATGCTCACGAGAGATTTAAATAGTCATAACTTTTCACACGGAGGTCCGATTCGGGCACATAATATATCGAGACGCTCGAAATTGAACAATGGAAGCTTTTGAGCAATTAAAATTGTCATAACTTTTAACTCGGATGTCCAATTTAGGCGCATAATATATCGAGACGCTCGGGACTCCATCGGACATCCGAGTAAAAAGTTATTGTCGTTTGAATTTGCTCAGCTCTTCTATTCTCAATTTCGAGTGTCTAGATATATTACTGGACTCAATCGGACATCCGAGTAAAAAGTTATTGTCGTTTGAATTTGTTCAGAGCTTTTATTCTCAATTTCGAGTGTCTTGATATATTACGGGACTCAATCGGACATCCGAGTTAAAATGTATTGTCGTTTGAATTTGCACAGAGCTTCTGTTTTCAATTTCGAGCGTTTCGATGTATTACGTGACTCAATCGAACATCCGAGTAAAACGTTATTGCCGTTTGCATTTGCTACAAGCTTCTGATTTCAATTTCAATCCTCTCAATCTATTACAGGACTCCATCGGACATCCGAGTAAAAAGTTATTGTCGTTTGAATTTGCTCAGAGCTTCTGTTTTCAACTTCGAGCGTCTCGATATATTACGTGATGAGGACATGACCAAGAGCAAGGGCAAGGATCCACTTGAAGGACTTGGAGGACCTATGACAAGGGCTAGAGCAAGGAAAGCCAAGGAAGCTCTTCAACAAGTGCTGTCCATACTATTTGAATACAAGCCCAAGTTTCAAGGAGAAAAGTCCAAGGTTGTGAGTTGTATCATGGCCCAAATGGAGGAGGACTAAATGACACCACTTTGTCTCAATTTTAGAGTGTTTAGTTTGTCTAAATAATGGCCCAATCCTTGTAAAGTTGGCTGACCAAAAATATGTTTTGGGTTAATCAACTAAAAGGGCTTTAGTTAGGTTTAGTTCAAGTTGTAATAAGGGCCCAATTGACAACCTAGGCATCAGCCTTTTGGGAGACCAAATGGTGGCTGACTTGTTGGCTGTTGGGGGTGACTTTTGGTTGCCACAATTTCAGTTACACTCAGCCATTAAGTTTTTTTAATTCCCTAGGTTAATGGCATTAAGTTATTTTAATTCTAGGTTAGTGGGTCATTACTAAAATCTGCTGTAAAGCTTCTATATAAGCTGAACCATTTTATCAATAAACACAAGTTAAGTTTTATTCAGAAAATTAGAGTTTATCTCTTTTATCTTAGTGAGAGTGATTCTCCTAAATTCTTGAGTGATTCAAGAACACCCTGGCTGTATCAAAGGACTTTTCACAACCTTTGTGTGTTGCCCTCGCTGGAAAGAGTGATTCTTTCCTTCCTTTCATCTTCACCCTTGTTCTTTCAAACCACAATTCCAGAAAATCCACCTCTGCCCAGAATTATCTCGTGGCCATAACTTCCATTTTACGCATTCAAATTAAGTGATTCTTGAGCCTAAATTGAATTTCAAAACGAGACCTTTCACCTCGTTTTGGAATCACCTCATTTGGATCCCTGTAGCTTCAATTATTGCCATTTCTATATTTCTGTCCAGCCACCACTTAACCTACGTTTTACCATCCCATTCATTCATTTTATGCCAAGAACCACCTTATTAAGACCCACGAAATTAACCACCTTATTTTCCATCCTTTCCTTAATGAATTTCCGCATTTTCTGATGTGAACCTTACGGGGTGGATCGCTTGATACAGGCTACGAAGATTTGGATGACGCCACTTCCGGTGAAGGAAGATAAGTCAGGGTAGACGCCACTTCCCGTGAAGGAAGATAAGTCTGGGTAGATGCCACTTCCAGTGAAGGAAGATAAGTCAGGATAGACGCCACAAGGATTACCTTGATAAGTCTGATAATTGGTTCAACAAGGAACCCAGAGAGAAACTCTCACCAAATTTTATCAAATGCCAAAAGTTTTTTTATTCAAAACAAAAACCAATACTTATAGTGTAGCTGAACAAAAAGATAAAAATAAACATGGGCCTTCTAAACAGTTTGGGCCAAAATTACAATAAAAATAAATTATAATTAAAAACATATTTAACTTGGGCCTTCAAATTAGTTTGGGCCTTTAGCAACAATTAATTGTCTTGATAGTGTCTCTGCCTCTGGGCCTTCATCCTTCTCCACTTGGGCCTTCATCCTTCTCCACTCGGGGGCTTTGTCCTTCTCCACTTAGGCTTTCGTCCTTCTCCACTTGGGCCTTTAGCCTGTATTTGGCCAGTTTCATGATTCTCATCATTCCCTCCTTCTTGGAAAACATTTGTCCTCAAATGTCCAAGATTATCACCAGGTTCAAGTACCACTTCCTTCCTTTTCTTGTTGGCTTGCTTAGTATAACTTTCATTCTTCTTTGCAATTTGCACCTTCACTTGGTCATACAATCTTGTCACATACTCAACTTTGACCTGTGCATCCTTATGCTGAGTCTCTTGGGGCTTGCTGTTGTAAGTTGGCTTGTTAGGCAATGAAGCTTCTAGAAGGAGATCAACTTGATGTTCTATGCTTCTTGAAGGTGGCAGTCCATGAGGAATCTCCTTGGAAAAGACATCTTTAAATTCCTGCAATAAGGGTTGAACACTAGGAGAAACATAAATAGTTAACTGATTAGAATTATCACTCTCTCTCTTTTGTGTATCACTCTTTTCCTCGGGTGTATCACTCTTCTTTTTCATATTCCTTTGTGGAGCCTCACTATTTTCTTTCTCTTGTTCTCTCTTTTCTCTCATTCTGATTTGGTCATCACACACTTCTCTAGGGGATAGAGGTTTAAGAGTAAACAAGGAAGATTTGACTATTCGTCTGTAGGGCTCTTCTTTGTTACGGTTCAACAAACGTTGCATTTGTGTAGTCCACGCGTCCAGAAATAAGCGCTGAGATTCGTCCAGTTGATGATATACACCACCATTGTCACCAGCTCTTGCCATGATTAAGGAACAAAGAATTTTGCAGTAAATTAAAAAAAATAAAAATTCAGGACCTCACCACACTCTACTCACGTGTTTCTCTCTTTGATGGTAGTTCACGCGTGTTTGATGCTCTCAATATAGGCTTTTGTGTGATGTTTTCACTCTTGCCTTTTACCACTCACTCCCTCTTAAGTTCCTGGATGAATCAAATTAGACACACAAGGTATATAACAGGAAAGACAGTTTAATTATCACTGTGTAGCAGATTTAATTTGGATAACAAATCAGATTTGATTTTGGGTAATGGATTAGACTTGATTTGGATTTAGATTTGATTTGGATAACAGATTGGATTTGATTTGGATAACAGACTAGACTTGATTTGATTTGGATAACAAATTTTGATTTGATTTGATTTGGATAACAGATCAGATTTGGATAACAAATTAGATTTAATTTGGATAACAGATATGATAACAAATAAGATAATAGATAGGATACCAGATAAGATAACAGATATGACAAGTAAACTTCAAATGCTCATAACTTTTGCTACGGTTGTCTGTTTGAGGCCCACTATATATCAAAACGCTCAGAATTCAGAGGAGAATCTAGAAAAGGGGACTTGATCCACGATTTTCTTTCCAAAAAAAAACACCTCTAAATGCCTCAATTTCGTGTTCAAAGATCAAAAACCCACTTTTTTTTCTTCTTTTCTTCTCTTTTTTTTTTAAAAAAGAAAAGAAAATAAAATAAAAATTCTGCAACTTTTTTTTTTTTTACTTGAAACAGAACTCAAACAGCATTTTTTTTAAAACAAAGTCTGAAAGATACAAGAAACAAGAACAAAAACAAAAAACGTGACAAGAACAAGAACGAAACAAAGACACAAACAAGAACGCAACAAGACGCAAACAAGAACGAAACAAGGACAAATCACCAAAAAAAAGAAAAAAAAGGATAGGATAGGATAGAACCTGTATCAAGAGCCGAAGCTCTGATACCAGATGATGTGAACCTGACTAGGAACGGATCACTTGATACAGGCTACGAAGATTTGGATGACGCCACTTCCAGTGAAGGAAGATAAGTCAGGGTAGACGCCACTTCCAGTGAAGGATGATAAGTCTGGGTAGACGCCACTTCCGGTGAAGGAAGATAAGTCAGGGTAGACGCCACAAGGATTACCTTGATAAGTCTGATAATTGGTTCAACAAGGAACCCAGAGAGAAACTCTCACCAAATTTTGTCAAATGCCAAAAGTTTTTTTATTCAAAACAAAAGTCAATACTTATAGTGTAGCTGAACAAAAAGATAAAAATAGACATGGGCCTTCTAAACAGTTTGGGCCAAAATTACAATAAAAATAAATTATAACTAAAAACTTATTTAACTTGGGCCTTCAAATTAGTTTGGGCCTTCAGCAACAATTAATAGTCTTGATAGTGTCTCTGCCTCTAGGCCTTCATCCTTCTTCACTTGGGCCTTCATCCTTCCCCACTCGGGGGCTTTGTCCTTCTCCACTTGGGCCTTCGTCCTTCTCCACTTGGGCCTTTAGACTGTATTTGGCCAGTTTCATGATTCTCATCATTTGACAAGAACAAGAACGCAAATAATAGAACAAGGACAAAAACACGAACCTAGACAAATTACGAAGAAAAAAAAATAGGATAGGATAGGATAGAACCTGTATCAAGAGCCGAAGCTCTGATACCAGATGATGCGAACCTGAGTAGGAGCGGATCGTTTGATACAGGCTACGAAGGTTTGGATGACGCCACTTCCGGTGAAGGAAGATAAGTCTGGGTAGACGCCACTTCCCGTGAAGGAAGATAAGTCCGGGTAGACATCACTTCCGGTGAAGAAAGATAAGTCAGGGTAGACGCCACAAGGATTACCTTGATAAATCTGATAATTGGTTCAACAAGGAACCCAGAGAGAAACTCTCACCAAATTTTATGAAAATGCCAAAAGTTTTTTATTCAAAACAAAAACCAATACTTATAGTGTATCTAAACAAAAAGATAAAAATAGACATGGGCCTTCTAAACAGGTTGGGCCAAAATTACAATAAATAAAAATTATAACTAAAAACATATTTAACTTGGGCCTTCAAATTAGTTTGGGCCTTTAGCAACAATTAATTGTCTTGATAGTGTCTCTGCCTCTGGGCCTTCATCCTTCTCCACTTAGGCCTTCATCCTTCTCCACTTGGGCCTTCATCCTTCTCCACTCGGGGGCTTTGTCCTTCTCCACTTAGGCCTTCGTCCTTCTCCACTTGGGCCTTTAGCCTGTATTTGGCCAGTTTCATGATTCTCATAATTTTCCATCAAGGTTTAATCCTAGACGATCCTAAGTCAGCCCTTGTGCCATGATGATGAGAATCATGAAACTGGCCAAATACAGGCTAAAGGCCCAAGTGGAGAAGGACGAAGGCCTAAGTGGAGAAGGACAAAGCCCCCGAGTGGAGAAGGATGAAGGCCCAAGTGGAGAAGGATGAAGGCCCAGAGGCAGAGACACTATCAAGACTATTAATTGTTGCTGAAGGCCCAAGTTAAATATATTTTTTAGTTATAATTTTTATTTATTGTAATTTTGGCCCAAACTATTTAGAAGGCCCATGTCTATTTTTATCTTTTAGTTCAGATACACTATAAGTATTGGTTTTTGTTTTGAATAAAAAAAAACTTTTGGCATTTTGATAAAATTTGGTGAGAGTTTCTCTCTGGGTTCCTTGTTGAACCAATTATCAGACTTATCAAGGTAATCCTTGTGGCGTCTACCCAGACTTATCTTCCTTCATTGGAAGTGGCGTCTACCCAGACTTATCTTCCTTAACCGGAAGTGGCGTCTACCCAGACTTATCTTCCTTCACTGGAAGTGGCGTCTACCCTGACTTATCTTCCCTCTTTGGAAGTGGCGTCATCCAAATCTCTGTAACCTGTATCAAGCGATCCGCCCCGTAAGGTTCACATCATTTGGTATCAGAGCTTCGGCTCTTGATACAGGTTCTATCTTATCCTATTATTTTTCTTTGTAATTTGTCCTGGTTCGTGTTTTGTCCTTGTTCTGTTATTTGTTTTTCTTGTTTGCGTCTTGTTGCGTTCTTGTTTGTGTCTTTGTTTCGTTCTTGTTCTTGTCACGTTTGTGTTCTTGTTGTTGTTCTTGTTTCTAGTGTCTTTCAGACTTTGTGTCGTAAAAAAAAATTGTTTGGGTTCTGTTTCAAGTAAAAAAAAAGTTGCAGAAATTTTGAAGAAAAAAAAAGAGAAGAAAAGAAGAAAGAGAAAAAAGAGAAAGTGGGTGTTTGATCTTTCAACACGAAATTGAGGCAGTTAGAGGCTTTTTCTTGGCAGAAAATCGTGTACCAAATCCCCTTATCTAGATTCTCCTCTGAATTCTGAGCGTTTTGATATATAGTGGGCCTCAAACGGACAACCGTAGCAAAAGTTATGAGCATTTGAAGTTTACTTGTCATATCTGTTATCTTATCTGTTATCCTATCTGTTATCTTATTTGTTATCATATCTGTTATCCAAATTAAATCTAATTTGTTATCCAAATCTGATCTATTATCCAAATCAAATCAAATCAAATTTTTTATCCAAATCTAATCTGTTATCCAAATCAAATCCAATCTGCTATCCAAATCAAGTCCAAGTTGTTATCCCAAATCAAATCTGTTACTCTGATAATTATATTGTCTTTCCTTTTATTTTATATTACCTTGTGTGTCTAATTCGATCCATCCAGGAACTTAAGAGGGAGTGAGTGGTAAAAGGCAAGAGTGAAAACATCACACAAAAGCCTATATTGAGAGCATCAAACACGAGTGAACTACCATTAAAGAGAGAAACACGTGAGTAGAGTGTGGTGAGGTCCTGAATTTTTTTTAATTTACTGCAAAATTCTTTGTTCCTTAATCATGGCAAGAGCTGGTGACAATGGTGGTGTATATCATCAACTGGATGAATCTCAACGCTTATTTCTGGACGCGTGGACTACACAAATGCAACGTTTGTTGAACCGTAACAAAGAAAAGCCCTACAGACGAATAGCCAAATCTTCCTCATTTACTCTTAAACCTCTATCCCCTAGAGAAGTGTGTGATGACCAAATCAGAATGGGAGAAAAGAGAGAACAAGAGAAAGAAAATAGTGAGGCACCACAAAGGAATATGAAAAAGAAGAGTGATACACCCGAGGAAAAGAGTGATACACATGAGAGAAAATTTAATTATTTTGCAGAGGCGAGTGAAGTGAGGAAAGTGTTACCTGCTCATGAACCACTCAATCTACAGTATTGCAAAGACAGTAAAATTTCTACTGATAATTCTAATGAGTTTACTATTTCTATTTCTCCTAGTGTTCAACCATTATTGCAGGAATTTAAAAATGTCTTTCCTAAGGAGATTCCTCATGGACTACCACCTTCAAGAGGCATAGAACATCAAGTTGATGTCCTCCCCGGAGCTTCATTGCCTAACAGGCCAACTTACAAAAGCAATCCCCAAGAGACTCAACGTAAGGATGCACATGCCAAAGTTGAGTATGTGAAAAGATTGTATGACCAAGTGAAGGTGCAAATTGCAAAGAAGAATGAAAGCTATGTCAAGCAAGCCCACAAGAAAAGGAAGGAAGTGGTACTTGAACCCGGTGATGATCCTGAACATTTGAGGACAAATGTTTTCCAAGAAGGAGGGAATGATGAGAATCATGAAACTGGCCAAATACAGGCTAAAGGCCCAAGTGGAGAAGGACAAAGCCCCCGAGTGGAGAAGGATGAAGGCCCAAGTGGAGAAGGATGAAGGCCCAGAGGCAGAGACACTATCAAGACTATTAATTGTTGCTGAAGGCCCAAGTTAAATATATTTTTTAGTTATAATTTTTATTTATTGTAATTTTGGCCCAAACTATTTAGAAGGCCCATGTCTATTTTTATCTTTTAGTTCAGATACACTATAAGTATTGGTTTTTGTTTTGAATAAAAAAAAACTTTTGGCATTTTGATAAAATTTGGTGAGAGTTTCTCTCTGGGTTCCTTGTTGAACCAATTATCAGACTTATCAAGGTAATCCTTGTGGCGTCTACCCAGACTTATCTTCCTTCATTGGAAGTGGCGTCTACCCAGACTTATCTTCCTTAACCGGAAGTGGCGTCTACCCAGACTTATCTTCCTTCACTGGAAGTGGCGTCTACCCTGACTTATCTTCCCTCTTTGGAAGTGGCGTCATCCAAATCTCTGTAACCTGTATCAAGCGATCCGCCCCGTAAGGTTCACATCACATGAGGGCTCATATCATTACGGGACTCCATCAGACATTCGAGTAAAAAGTTATTGTTGTTTGAATTTGGTACGAGCTTCTGTTTTCAATTTCGAGCGTATCAATATATTACGGGACTCAATCGGACATCCGAGTAAAAAATTATTGTTGTTTGAATTTGCTACGAGCTTCCATTTTCAATTTGGAGCGTCTCAATATATTACGGGAATCAATCGGACATCCGAGTAAAAAGTTATTGTCTTTTGAATTTGCTTAGAGCTTGTATTCTCAATTTCGAGCGTCTCGATATATTACGGGACTCAATCGGACATCCGAGCAAAAAATTACTGTCATTTGAATTTGTTTAGAGCTTCTGTTTTCAATTTGGAGCATCTAGATATTTTACGGGACTCAATCAGACATCCGAGTAAAAAATTATTGTCGTTTGAATTTGCTCAGAGCTTCCGTAATCAATTTCGATCGTCTCAATCTATTACAGGACTCCATCAGACATCCGAGTAAAAAGTTATTATCGTGTGAATTTGCTCAGAGCTTCTGTTTTCAACTTCGAGCGTCTCGATATATGACGGGACTCCATCAGACATTCGAGTAAAAAGTTATTGTTGTTTGAATTTGGTAAAAGCTTCCGTTTTCAATTTCGAGCGTCTCAATATATTACGGGACTCAATCGGACATCCGAGTTAAAAATTATTGTCGTTTGAATTTGCTACGAGCTTCCGTTTTCAATTTGGAGCGTCTCAGTATATTACGGGACTCAATCGGACATCCGAGTAAAAAGTTATTGTCGTTTGAATTTGCTCAGAGCTTCTATTCTCAATTTCGAGCATCTCGATATATTACGGGACTCAATCGGACATCCGAGTAAAAAATTATTGTCGTTTGAATTTGGTACAAGCTTCCGTTTTCAATTTCAAGCGTCTCGATATATTACGGGACTCAATCGGACATCCGAGTAAAAACTTATTGTCGTTTGAATTTGCACAGAGCTTCTGTTTTCAATTTCGAGCGTTTCGATGTATTACGTGACTCAATCGAACATCCGAGTAAAATGTTATTGCCATTTGCATTTGCTACAAGCATCTGATTTCAATTTCGATCGTTTCGATCTATTACGAGACTCAATTGGACATCCGAGTTAAAAGTAATTTCGGTTTGCATTTGCTACGAGCTTCCGCTTTCAACTACAATAATCTCGATATGTTACTGGACTCAATCGAACATCGGAGTAAAAAGTTATTGTCGTTAGAATTTGTTCAGAGCTTCTGTTTCAATTACGAATGTCTCGATATATTATGGGTCTTAATCGGACATCCGAGAAAAAATTATTGTCGTTTGAATTTTTTCAGAGCTTCGGTAATCAATTTCGATCGTCTCAATCTATTACGAGACTCCATCGGACATCCGAGTAAAAAGTTATTGTCGTTTGAATTTGCTTAGAGCTTCTGTTTTCAATTTCGAGCATCTCGACCTATTACGGGTGTCCATCAGACATTTGAGTATAAAGTTATTGTCATTTGAATTTGGTACGAGCTTCTGTTTTCAGTTTCGAGCGTCTCGATATATTACAGGACTCAATCGGACATCCGAGTAAAAAATTATTGTCGTTTGAATTTGCTACGAGCCTCCGTTTTCAATTTGGTGCGTCTCAATATATTACGGAACTCAATCGGACATCCAAGTAAAAAGTTATTGTCGTTTGAATTTGCTCAGAGCTTTTGTTTTCAATTTCGAGCATCTCGAACTATTACGGGTGTCCATCAGACATTCGAGTATAAAGTTATTGTCATTTGAATTTGGTATGAGCTTCTGTTTTCAATTTCAATCGTCTCGATCTATTACGGGACTCAATCGGACATCCGAGTTAAAAGTTATTGCGGTTTGCATTTGCTACGAGCTTTTATTTTCAACTACGAGTGTCTCGATATATTACGGGACTCAATCGGACATCAGAGTAAAAATTTATTGTCGTTTGAATTTGTTCAGAGCTTCTGTTTTCAATTACGAGCATCTTGATATATTGCGGTACACAATCGGACATCCTAGTAAAAAGTTATTGTCGTTAGATTTTGCTCATAGCTTCTGTTTTCAATTTCGAGCGTCGATATATTACGGGACACCATCGGACATTCGAGTAAAAAGTAATTGTCGTTTGATTTGGCTCATAGCTTTTGTTTTCAATTTCGAGAGTCTCGATAGATTACGGGACTCAATCGGACATCCGAGTTAAAAGTTATTGCGATTTGCATTTGCTACGAGCTTTCATTTTCAACTACGAGCGTGTCGATATATTACGGAACTCAATCGGACATCCGAGTAAAAAGTTATTGTCGTTTGAATTTGCTTGGATTTTGTATTCTGAATTTTGAGTGTCTCGATATATTACGGAACTCAATCGGACATCCGAGTAAAAAGTTATTGTCGTTTGAATTTGCTCAGAGCTTTTATTTTCAATTTCGAGCGTTTCGATGTATTACGTGACTCAATCGAACATCCGAGTTAAATGTTATTTCCGTTTGCATTTGCTACAAGCATCTGATTTCAATTTCGAACGTCTCGATCTATTACGGGACTCAATCGGACATCCGAGTTAAAAGTTATTGCGGTTTGCATTTGCTACGAGCTTTCATTTTCAATTACGAGCGTCTCGATACATTGCGGTACACAATCGGACATCCTAGTAAAAATTTATTGTCGTTTGAATTTGTTTAGAGCTTCTGTTTTCAATTACGAGCGTCTTGATATATTATGGGACTCAATCGGACATTCGAGTAAAAAGTTTTTGTCGTTTGAATTTTCTCAGAGCTTTTGTTTTCAATTTCGAGCGTCTCGATATATTATGGGACTCAATCGGACAATCGAGTAAAAAGCTCTTGCCGTTTGAATTTGGTTCGAGCTTACGTTTTCAATTTTGAGCGTCTCGATATATTACGGGACTCAATCGGACATCCGAGTAAAAACTTATTATCGTTTGAATTTGCACAGAGCTTCTGTTTTCAATTTTGAGCGCTTCGATGTATTACGTGACTCAATCGAACAAGTAAAATGTTATTGCCGTTTGCATTTGCTACAAGCATCTGATTTCAATTTCGATCGTCTCGATCTATTACGAGACTCAATTGGACATCCGAGCGTTTCGAACCTCGATCGGAAAACTTTCCCGGCAGACGTCAGCTAGCATTTTTTTTTATTAGTATCGGGGAATCATGTTCTTTTGCCGAGGTTGGTTAATGTTTTCCATGACTAGCAAACGAAAACATGCCGGTGTCGGTCAAAATACAACTTCGGTTGAGCTTGAACGAAAAAACCTAGCCGACCTACATTGTAAATTTTTACGACAACACCGAACAATAAAGCATCCTCTACCGTAAAAAAATATTATCAGCCAGCGTTTGTAAAAAAATTGCACAATTTCGACTAAAAAATATCAGTCACGGCTTTACAACAACCGATGTCGGTTATTGTATTTTCTATTCAATCCCTGAATAATATTTGGATGATGTCTATTAGGAAATGTTCGATCGGTGTCACCCGGTGATTTTATTTTAGACCTCGATCGGTAAACTTTCCTGGCTGACGTCGGCTAGCATTTTTTTTTATCAGTATCGGGGAATCATGTTCTTTTGTCGAGATTGGTGAATGTTTTTTATGCCTAGCAAATGAAAACATGCTGGTGTCGGTCGTAACACAACTTCGGTTGAGCTCGAACGAAAAAACCTAGTCGACCTACATTGTAAATTTTTACGGCAACACCAAACAAAAAAGCATCATCTACAAAAAAAATATTATCGGCCAGTGTCTGTAAAAAAAATTGCATAATGTCGGTAGAAAACTATGAGTCGTTGCTTTACAACGAGCGATGTCGGCTATTGTATTTTCTATTCTGATGAGGACATGACCAAGAGCAAGGGCAAGGATCCACTTGAAGGACTTGAAGGACCTATGACAAGGGCTAGAGCAAGGAAAGCCAAGGAAGCTCTTCAACAAGTGCTGTCCATACTATTTGAATACAAGCCCAAGTTTCAAGGAGAAAAGTCCAAGGTTGTGAGTTGTATCATGGCCCAAATGGAGGACTAAATGACACCACTTTATTTCAATTTTAGAGTGTTTAGTTTGTCTAAATAATGGCCCAATCCTTGTAAAGTTGGCTGACCAAAAATATGTTTTGGGTTAATCAACTAAAAGGGCTTTAGTTCAAGTTGGAATAAGGGCCCAATTGGCAACCTAGGCATCAGCCTTTTGGGAGACCAAATGGTGGCTGACTTGTTGGCTGTTGGGGGTGACTTTTGGTTGCCAACAATTTCAGTTACACTCAGCCATTAAGTTTGTTTTAATTCCCTAGGTTAATGGCATTAAGTTATTTTAATTCTAGGTTAGTGGATCATTACTAAAATCTGTTGTAAAGCTTCTATATAAGCTAAACCATTTTATCAATAAACACAAGTTGAGTTTTATTCAGAAAATTAGAGTTTATCTCTTTTATCTTAGTGAGAGTGATTCTCCTAAATTCTTGAGTGATTCAAGAACACCCTGGCTGTATCAAAGGACTTTCACAACCTTTGTGTGTTGCCCTCGCTGGAAAGAGTGATTCTTTCCTTCCTATCATCTCCACCCTTGTTCTTTCAAACCACAATTCCAGAAAATCCACCTCTGCCCAAAATTATCTCGTGACCATAACTCCCATTTTACACACTCAAATTAAGTGATTCTTGAGCCTAAATTGAATTTCAAAACGAGACCTTTCACCTCGTTTTGGAATCACCTCATTTGGAGCCCTGTAGCTTCCGTTATTGCCATTTCTATATTTCTGTCCAGCCACCACTTAACCTACGTTTTACCATCCCATTCATCCATTTTATGCCAGAAACCACCTTATTAAGACCCACGAAATTAACCACCTTATTTTCCATCCTTTCCTTAATCAATTTCCGCATTTTCCATCAAGGTTTAATCCTAGACGATCCTAAGTCAGCCCTTGTGCCATGAGGGTTCATATCATTTGGTAATCAGAGCTCCGGTTCTAGGATCAACACTTCCTTTGCTGGAAATATTGGGTAACATCCTTCTTTATTCTCTTTGCCATTTATATTACCTTCTTATTCATATATATTTTTTTAGGCTGAACCATTGCAAAAGTTAAGCCTTTTGATCTCTTTGTTATAAAAAAAAAAAAAAAAAAAAAGCAGAATTTTGTATAATCAAAATTAAAAAAAAAAAAAATTGGGCTGAATGGTTCATGCTTGAAGAACTTTAAAAAAAATCTCTTTAAGGTAATATATTGGTTGCATGAAGGATTGTTACTTGAATTCCTAAATTCTGAATTTTATTTCCTTCATTTGTGCCTAAAAACATTGTTAGCCTTTTTCTTGGTTAACCTTTTCCTTGTCTCTCTAGCCTTACCTTACACATATTGGTGAATTGTTCTTTGTTGTGGCCATAATCTCTTGAATTGCCTAAGAACTCAAGGGGAATTAGAGTGGTAAAAGGCAAGAGTGTTTCATTAGAGAAAAGCCATAATTGTGTGATACACTTGAGTGGGTGAGGTATTCAAACAGCAACTATAATTGTCTTGTTACGTTTGATTTGTTTGTTTGAGATGTCAGGTACTAATCCTAATGATGGAGTGGGGCTTTCGCAATTCCAAATGCAAGCTTTGATGCAACATTTGGAGAGGTTAATGAAACAACGAGATGATGCGCTCCATGACAGGTTGGATCAAATGGAGAATAGAGATCATAATGAAGAAGAAAGGAGGAGAAGAGGGAATGATGGTGTTCCTAGACAAAACCGAATTGATGCTATTAAACTCAACATTCCTCCATTTAAAGGAAAGAATGATCCGGAGGCCTACGTGGAGTGGGAGATGAAAATAGAGCATGTTTTCTCATGCAACAACTATGAGGAGGACCAGAAGGTGAAGCTTGCCGCCACGGAGTTTTCCGACTATGCTCTTGTGTGGTGGAACAAGCTACAAAAGGAGAGAGCAAGAAATGAAGAGCCAATGGTTGATACATGGACGGAGATGAAAAAGATCATGAGGAAGCGGTATGTGCCGGCTAGTTACTCAAGGGACTTGAAATTCAAGCTCCAAAAACTAACCCAAGGCAACAAGGGGGTTGAGGAGTATTTCAAGGAAATGGATGTGCTCATGATTCAAGCAAATATTGAAGAAGATGAGGTAACTATGGCTCGATTTCTTAATGGTTTGACTAATGATATCCGTGATATTGTTGAGCTGCAGGAGTTTGTTGAAATGGATGATTTGCTTCACAAAGCAATCCAAGTGGAGCAACAATTAAAAAGGAAGGGAGTGGCTAAGAGGAGTTTTACCAACTTTGGTTCTTCTAGTTGGAAAGACAAAGGTAAGAAAGATGGGGCTGCTACTTCTAGTAGTTCCACACCTATCCCATCAAAAACTCGCTCAAAGTCCCAAGAGGAACCCTCTAAAAGGAGTAGAGATGTGAAGTGTTTCAAGTGCCAAGGCCTAGGACACTATGCTTATGAGTGCCCTAACAAAAGGTCCATGGTTCTTAGAGATGGAGAATATATAAGTGAATCTGATGTTGAAGAGGAAGAGGAGAGTGAGTACGTAGAGGAAGAGGAGACTCCGGAGGGAGATTTGTTGATGATTAGGCGGTTACTTGGTGGTCAATTGAAGCATGAGGAGGAGAGCCAAAGAGAAAACATCTTTCACACTAGATGTTTAATCAATGGCAAGGTGTGCATGGTGATCATTGATGGAGGTAGTTGCACCAATGTGGCTAGTGCTAGATTAGTGTCAAAGCTAAATTTAGCTACTAAACCACATCCTAGGCCATACAAACTTCAATGGCTTAGTAAGGATGGGGAGGTGCAAGTGAGGCAGCAAGTGGAAGTGGACGTTTCCATTGGGAAATACAATGATAAGGTACTTTGTGATGTTGTTCCTATGGAGGCCAGTCACTTACTTTTGGGGAGACCATGGCAATTTGATAAAAGAGCCAATCATGACGGTTACACCAACAAGATCTCTTTCATGCACCAAGACAAAAAGATTGTGCTCAAGCCATTGAGTCCACAAGAAGTGTGTGAGGATCAAAAGAAAATGAGAGAAAAACTTCTTCAAGAGAAAAAAGAAAAAGAAAAAGTGAGCAAAACACTTGAGAGTGAGAAAAAGAGGGAAACACTTGAGAGGAAAAAGAGTGAACAAAAGAAGAGTGAAACACTTGAAGTGAGGGAGAGCTATTTAGCCACAAAAAGTGAGGTCAAGAGGTTGTTTCGTGCTAAACAGTCACTATATATCTTGTGTTGCAAAAATCAGATTTTGACCACTAACACTTTTGATGATTTTGAAGTGCCTTCTAGTGTTAAAACTCTTTTGCAGGATTTTCAAGACATGTTTCCACCAAATGTGCCAAATGGACTACCACCTTTGAGGGGAATTGAGCATCAAATTGATCTCATTCCGGGAGCTTCTTTGCCCAATAGGCCAGCCTATAGAAGTAATCCACAAGAAACCAAAGAGATTCAAAGACAAGTGGATGAACTCATTAGCAAAGGTTGGGTAAGAGATAGTATGAGTCCTTGTGCTGTCCCAGTGATTTTGGTCCCTAAAAAGGATGGGACATGGCGCATGTGTTCTGATTGTAGAGCCCTTAATAACATCACCATTAAATATAGGCATCCTATACCTAGGCTTGATGATTTGCTTGATGAATTGCATGGTGCATGTTACTTCTCTAAAATCGATTTAAAAAGTGGATACAATCAAATTAGGATTAGAGAAGGGGATGAATGGAAAACTGCTTTTAAAACAAAATATGGTTTGTATGAATGGTTGGTTATGCCTTTTGGCCTAACTAACGCTCCTAGCACTTTCATGAGATTAATGAACCATATCTTGAGAGAGTTCATAGGAAAGTTTGTTGTGGTGTACTTTGATGATATTCTTATCTATAGCACTTCACTTGATTTGCATATTGATCATTTAAAATCTGTCTTGACTGTGCTTAGAAAAGAACAATTGTATGCCAATCTTGAAAAATGCATCTTTTGTACTAACCATGTTGTGTTTCTTGGTTTTGTTGTGAGTTCAAAAGGAGTGCAAGTTGATGAGGAGAAGGTTAGGGCTATTCAAGAATGGCCTACACCTAAGTCTGTGACCGAGGTGAGGAGTTTTCATGGCTTAGCAAGTTTTTATAGACGATTTGTGAAGGATTTTAGCACATTGGCAGCACCTCTCAATGAAGTGCTCAAGAAAAATGTTGGTTTCAAATGGGGAGAGAAACAAGAAGAAGCTTTCAATGTTCTTAAGCAAAAGCTAACTAATGCCCCCATACTTGCGTTGCCAAACTTTCAAAAATCTTTTGAAATTGAGTGTGATGCTTCAAATGTTGGGATTGGGGCTGTGTTGATGCAAGAAGGCCATCCAATTGCTTATTTTAGTGAAAAGTTAAGTGGTCCTACCCTTAACTATTCAACTTATGATAAGGAGTTGTATGCCTTAGTACGGGCTTTGAAAACATGGCAACACTACCTTTATCCCAAGGAATTTGTCATTCATAGTGACCATGAGTCCCTCAAATATATCAAGGGGCAAGGCAAGCTTAACAAAAGGCATGCGAAGTGGGTGGAATTCCTAGAGCAATTCCCTTATGTTATCAAACATAAAAAGGGAAAAGGTAATATTGTAGCCGATGCTCTTTCTCGGCGTCATGCATTACTTTCTATGCTTGAAACAAAATTGATTGGTCTTGAATGTTTGAAAAGCATGTATGAAAATGATGAAACTTTTGGAGAAATTTTTAAAAATTGTGAAAAATTTTCAGAAAATGGTTTCTTTAGACATGAAGGCTTTCTTTTCAAAGAAAACAAATTGTGTGTGCCTAAATGTTCTACTAGAAATTTGCTTGTTTGTGAAGCACATGAAGGAGGTTTAATGGGGCATTTTGGGGTCCAAAAGACTCTAGAAACATTACAAGAACATTTTTATTGGCCTCATATGAAAAAGGATGTGCAGAAATTTTGTGAACATTGCATTGTATGTAAAAAGGCAAAGTCTAAGGTAAAGCCTCATGGATTGTATACTCCATTGCCAATTCCGGAGTATCCTTGGATTGATTTATCCATGGATTTTGTTTTGGGGCTGCCAAAAACAAGCAATGGTAGAGATTCCATTTTTGTGGTTGTTGATAGGTTTTCTAAAATGGCTCATTTTATTCCATGTAAAAAAGTTGATGATGCTTCCCATGTGGCTGATTTGTTTTTCAAGGAGATTGTGAGACTCCATGGTTTGCCAAGGAGCATTGTTAGTGATAGGGACTCTAAGTTCCTAAGCCATTTTTGGAGGACTTTGTGGAGCAAGTTGGGCACTAAATTGTTATTTTCAACCACTTGTCACCCACAAACCGATGGGCAAACGGAAGTTGTTTAATAGGACTTTGGGAACTTTGCTTAGGACAGTTTTGAGGAAGAACTTAAAAACTTGGGAAGCTTGTTTACCCCATGTTGAATTTTCTTACAATAGAGCTGTTCATAGCACCACTAATTGTTCTCCTTTTGAAGTTGTTTATGGTTTTAACCCACTAACTCCTCTTGATCTTTTGCCTATGCCTAATGTTTCTGTTTTTAAGCATAAAGAAGGTCAAGCAAAGGCGGACTATGTGAAGAAGCTTCATGAGAGAGTCAAAGATCAAATTGAGAGGAAAAATAAAAGCTATGCTAAACAAGCCAACAAAGGGAGAAAGAAGGTTGTCTTCGAACCCGGAGATTGGGTTTGGGTGCACATGAGAAAAGAAAGGTTTCCGGAACAAAGGAAATCAAAGCTTCAACCAAGGGGAGATGGACCATTTCAAGTGCTTGAAAGAATCAATGACAATGCATACAAAGTTGAGCTGCCCGGTGAGTATAATGTTAGTTCCACCTTCAATGTCTCTGATTTATCTCTTTTTGATACAGATGGAGAATCCGATTTGAGGACAAATCCTTCTCAAGAGGGAGAGAATGATGAGGACATGACCAAGAGCAAGGGCAAGGATCCACTTGAAGGACTTGGAGGACCTATGACAAGGGCTAGAGCAAGGAAAGCCAAGGAAGCTCTTCAACAAGTGCTGTCCATACTATTTGAATACAAGCCCAAGTTTCAAGGAGAAAAGTCCAAGGTTGTGAGTTGTATCATGGCCCAAATGGAGGACTAAATGACACCACTTTATTTCAATTTTAGAGTGTTTAGTTTGTCTAAATAATGGCCCAATCCTTGTAAAGTTGGCTGACCAAAAATATGTTTTGGGTTAATCAACTAAAAGGGCTTTAGTTCAAGTTGTAATAAGGGCCCAATTGGCAACCTAGGCATCAGCCTTTTGGGAGACCAAATGGTGGCTGACTTGTTGGCTGTTGGGGGTGACTTTTGGTTGCCAACAATTTCAGTTACACTCAGCCATTAAGTTTGTTTTAATTCCCTAGGTTAATGGCATTAAGTTATTTTAATTCTAGGTTAGTGGGTCATTACTAAAATCTGCTGTAAAGCTTCTATATAAGCTGAACCATTTTATCAATAAACACAAGTTGAGTTTTATTCAGAAAATTAGAGTTTATCTCTTTTATCTTAGTGAGAGTGATTCTCCTAAATTCTTGAGTGATTCAAGAACACCCTGGCTGTATCAAAGGACTTTCACAACCTTTGTGTGTTGCCCTCGCTGGAAAGAGTGATTCTTTCCTTCCTATCATCTCCACCCTTGTTCTTTCAAACCACAATTCCAGAAAATCCACCTCTGCCCAAAATTATCTTGTGACCATAACTCCCATTTTACACACTCAAATTAAGTGATTCTTGAGCCTAAATTGAATTTCAAAACGAGACCTTTCACCTCGTTTTGGAATCACCTTCATTTGGAGCCCTGTAGCTTCCGTTATTGCCATTTCTATATTTCTGTCCAGCCACCACTTAACCTACGTTTTACCATCCCATTCATCCATTTTATGCCAGAAACCACCTTATTAAGACCCACGAAATTAACCACCTTATTTCCATCCTTTCCTTAATCAATTTCCGCATTTTCCATCAAGGTTTAATCCTAGACGATCCTAAGTCAGCCCTTGTGCCATGAGGGTTCATATCA